>NW_027490041.1:1475000-1770000 GCF_041146795.1 Maylandia zebra
AAGGGCGACGTTTTCTTCCAAAGAGCTGCAAACATGGTCGACGCCTCATTAGAAGAATCATCTGGACATTTGTGAGGAACTCTAACCAAGAAAGCAACGTCACACAGATCCAACAGACAGTTTCCATGACTGCAAGTGTTGAGTGGAAAAATGCTACATTGCATTATTGCATCCTCTCACCACAGGAGGCGCTGTTGGCACCACTGATTGCTGATCAGCTGTTCTCTGATGATCTGATTGATACTGTGAATAACGGGACTCACTGAACTCTGTGACACAGTGAAGATTACAGAGTTTAACTTCAACATCTGACTGACGTCACACAGACAGAAGGATGAACCAGTGAGGCACAGAACACAGTTACTGGAGATACTGGATCAGCTCCATGTGAACCTCTGATGGAGAAGCTGCTGAGCCAGAGAAACATCAGGACATGACAGCAGCTGCACTTATCTAACAACATGTAGCAGAGCTGATCTATGTTAGAGGATCTATCACAGCAGCTGAAGCCAAAGTCCAACACTGGATACCAGCTGAGCCTGTGCTGAGTGTAGTGTTACAGGAAAAGGGCAGAAACACTGGTAGCTCCCAGTGATGCTGACTGGGGCACAGAGCTGAATGATGCAGCATCAGGACACTGTTTCAGTCTGACTGACAGAGAAACCTGTAGCTGTATCTACATGTGAGGCAGAGGCCACACAAGCAGCTTTCTATGTTTCACAGTGACTGAGATCTTCAGTGGGGGTGGACATGCTCCTGTACAGACCTCTGAGGAGAACCAAGGTGCAGTCAAAGAGTCCAGTCTGTCCTCACAGATGTGAACATGTGCTTTCATCAGGTCTGCTGTCAGCTAGCAGGCTCACATCAGAATCACTGTTCCTGAAAAACACAGTCTGTGTGACATCATCAGTCAGCTGATGGTCCCAGATCTGAATGGTTTCTGTCTCTACTGAGGAAGGCAGAGAATATCACTGAGGTGTGGATCAGGTCTGAGTGAGCTGTGGAGGGACAGCTTTAAACAGTCCACAGGTCTCACGTCCTGCTCAGTCTGGTAGCAGATACCTCGTATTGTTCCAGATGTGCTGACATCAGCAGCAGCACAGCTGTGTGATACCATGAATCTCAGTTATTGATCCAACACACAGTAAATACAAAGATCAGGATTTCTGAGAGTAATCATTATGAGTCTGAACACATGATCACTGAATGTTAGTCTCCACAATAATAAGCTAACACAAGCAAACACAGCTTTCAGCTCTTATTTTGAAACTGGCTTATTTAGAGAGCTGTGATGTGAGCGTGCCTGGCTCTGAGGCACTTGGGTCAGCCTCTGTTGTTTAGAAGTGTTACAGACTGTGAATGACACAGACCTGTCAGTTTCCATGTTTGTCTGTAACACAGCTCAGGGGCTCCATGCTGAACGCATCCATCCAGTGTTATTGATCCAGGACTGATACCAGCATTGGGATCAATACTACAACACACAATCACATGTGTCCACGTGATGCAGTTTGAAGAGCAATCAGATGTCTCTGTATGAGGAGGCGGGGTCACAGGAGGTTCACAGAAACTCTGCAGCAGCATCATCAGCTCACATGGAAACTTTGATGATTCACTTCTGTGGTGTTTTTACAGAAACACGTCACAAAATTAGCTCCACCTGTTTTGTGAGCTTTGAGTTTCTTGTCTTCATCCTGGATTCTTGTGTTGCTGTTTTTACACACAGCAGATATTTCCTGGTTGCTTCCTTGATGACCACATGAAGCTTTCTGAAGCTTGGATTGAAAACGCTTCATTACTCAAAGCTTTCCAACACAGGCCTCTGTGCTGCCATCTGGTGGACAAACATGTGAAGTGCAGCGTGAAGCTACAAATGAAACTGCTTCAGCTACGTTTATATATAACATACTATAACCTATATAATGTGGAGATCAGGGAAATTATTTTGTTGCTACTGTTAATAATCATCATCATTACCATTGCATTAATAATATAATCTACAGCATTGATATTGCATTCAGATGTTTAAACATTTTGGTACCCAATTAGCCTTTACTACAGGTGCAGTTATAACCACTTTAAACTGTTGAGTTGAATCTATGATCTTAAATGCTTTTGAATGCTTGTTATAATCTTAAGTGTGTATGGGCTGATTCTGTTGATTCTGAGGACACTCTGTGCAAAGTCTTGACAGGAAACTGCAGGTTTGCAGAGCGTGCTTTTGCAAAAGTGAAACTAAAAGCAGAGTGTAAGTGCAGCTGATTCTGAGGAGCTGTTTGGATGATGCTATTTGAATAACCAGGTTGTTCATTATTATCTTTTATACTTTTATATTCTTTTATTAAGCTTCTAGTAGAGGTTCTTGATTAAAACATTTATTCAATATACTACATATATAGTTTTAGTAAACTGCTGACACATGTGAGAGTGGCCTCTGTTTGACTGCGAGCGTTAGTAGGTGAGAGGTGACACAGAGTGCCAAGTGAGGTCGTGACACACACACACATAGTAGATACATTCAGTTATAGGTGAGAGGTTAATCATGTTTGCTTGCAACTGCGGGCGTGCAGAAGTGGTATCTTACTGCAGAGCATGGTCTGTGGTTTTGGAGAAGCGGCAGTCAAAAGGTTGACAGGAAACATCTGCCATGAAGATAGAGATAATGTTCTTTTCAAACTGTGTTAAAAGTCATTGTGGTTTTGATTTGACGTATGTATGTATGTATCTGTGTGACGTTGAAGGGGCGTCATTAAATTCAAACCCCGATGGTATAAAATATCTGTTTATGCTTTGATTAGTCGGAGATCAGCGCTGTCTGCGTACGGCGCTGGTCCCCCCACGCGTGTGTTCATTAAAATCAATTGTTTGACCAAGCTCTTCTGGACCTGGTTGTTTGTACTCTCCTTCCTCAATATTTGAACCTTAACAATAACTATATGTATAGTGTATTATGTAGGTTTTAGAGCTGGGGGTAGAACTGCTGATGGCCTGGTTGTTATTTATGTTCCCCATGGTTCACCAGCTCTCACACAACATCAGCACCAATGATCCACGTCCTTATAAACCTCTGAATCAGGTCCTGAAGCAGTGACGTCCTGAGTGAAGACCTCACTGATCACATGACTCTGGTCACCTGGACTCAGTGTTTCTGAAGCAGTGTGCTGGGTTTTTAAAAATACGTGGCTGCTGCCTGATGTTGGGCCCACAGAGGAAGACGACTCACTCGCTCTTCTTCACTTCCTCCTTAAACATGTGGAAGGAGAGCAAAGTGCTGCCAGACTCTTATTTCTAACAGGAACAGAAGAAACCACAGCAAACTGTTCCAGTTCTTCATCTTCATCACAATCTGTTTATTTCTGATGGTGTCTTCAGTCTGAGGTTTGAAGTTTCCATGTCTGTGTGATGTGTGGTGTGAAGGCTGCTGGTTAAACTGGGACTCACTGTTTAAAGCACTGAGTGCTCATAGAGAGATGCTCCATGAGTCCCAGTACAGACTACAAACATGGTGGAAACTTAGCTTTGATATCCACACACTCTGCACGTCTGTGAGGAACTGTGATGAAGATGTGCAGAGATCTGTGTCCAAACAGGAGAAAGACTGTAAAGACTCTGTGCTTCTAACAGCCTCTGTTAACATATGTGAGGCTGTTTGTTGTTGTTGCCATGGAGCTTTGCACTGTTTGGGTCAGCAGGTCATGTGATCAGGTTTGTTCTGCTGGACGATGGTTCAGTGTCGGGTTTGTTTGCATTCATCAATAAATATCTAAATAAATCAAAGACTCCATGTTTGTTCTTTCATCATGTGACCTCTGCTCATCCATCTCTGTGTGTATCAGGATACATTTGGTTCGTAATACACAGAAAAATCAGAGTTATTACCTGTAATAAATGTGAAAGATTCCTGCAGTGATAACCAGGCAGGACTGAAACACATCCAAGCTGTCACCACGGTAACAGCACCGTCCATCCACAGGTGAGGGGAGGAGCAAAAAGAGGGACTTTGACCATTTTATACTAAAAACACTCAACTAATGTTTCTAATATGAAACAAATAAGCCCACATTAATGTGAGCGTTTATTAAATAATAATAATGATGATTTCCTCCTGATCTCATTTCCACAGCAGAGAAAACTGTGGTGTATATTGAGGTGGAGGGTGTGGTCTGTGGCTCAGGTGTAGAGTGAGGGTGGGGTGCACCACAGCAGCATGCTGGGACTGCTGAGGGTGGAGGAGGGAGTGATGATGACATCAGAGCTGCAGCACAGAGACCAGTGAACACACAGTCTGTTCATCTTTGCATAGATACAATATACAGCACAATATTGAATGACAGACACGCTGTGGGAGCTTCCACAGATACACTGACGTCAGCATCCAGAGTCCTCCTGCTGCTCCCCCCTCAGAGCCCCGTGATCAGCACCAACACATTCAGTTAGATGACAGAGTCCAGCTGCAGCTAGAATCAGCTCCCCTCTGTGAACAACAGCACAGCGTCAGTGTTTCACACTCAGTGAAAGGAGGAAACAGCAGAAGAACACCATGTGTGCTACGTTTCCCAGGACACACTACAAACTGCACAAATACAGAGCAGCACGTGGAAGGACCTGGAGCTGCATTTACAGAGCTGCAGACAGCGTGATGTCCTGTATGGACAGGTGGAAGGAACCAAGTCCTCAGCTGGAACACTCGTGTTTGTCCACAGACAGGAAACACAGCAGGAAACTTCCTCACAGAAGTGCAGCTCATGGATAACACACTTCCTGTCAGTCAGAATGAGGCTGCAGCCAAACACAGAAAGGTGTTTTTGTCCAGATGAGCCCAGAGAAGAAACACGAGTGTTCACAGACATCAGAAGCTCAGAGAGGTGAAACATGAGGTTGGAGTCCTCGTCAGCATCCAGAAGAGCTGCTGTGAAACCCTGAGTACTCATGACAGACTCTGATGGCACAAACACATCATGATTCAAACAGAAAGACAAACATGGAGCTCCTGATCCTCCTGCATGAGAACAAGCTGACATGAGCGCTGTGTCTGAGAGTGTCTCCCTGTCACAGTGACAATAACACAGCTGCTGCTCACAGTCATTAAACTGACCTGAGGTCAGCTGTGCTCCTTACATATGAACCATGTGACCTCACATCAGTGCTGTGGATGACTGTAGTCATAGAAGAGTAGAGCTGTAGCAGGTGGTGTGAGGAGGAGGTGGTGTATTCTAGTTAACGCAGTACTGAAACACTCCAGCAGAGGGCGCTGTTAAGTCCTTATTGTAACACAGTTACTGTGTGCAGTTAGACTTCATACATAATCTGCACTTATTTCCATCAGACATGCTGTCAGTAAATGATTGGTTTCTATTGATTCTACTTCCTGTTGACTCGTTTGATGACAGTGAAACAATCACAGCTGATTGTGTGATGATGTAAACTGTCACTGTTACATTCAGTGTGTGTGACATAATGTTAGTGCAGGCTGATAACAGCCTGGTTCTGTTAGAAACACATGAACGTGTCCATAGATCAGTGTGTGTTTAACATGAGAGCTTCAGCCCTGCTGATGTGTTAAATAAAGACATGCAGGAAAACTGATGAGACTCTGAAATAACTCTTTATATTTATAATGTAACTCTGCATCAAAAGAACAACAAAGGATCCCAGACAGGTTTCTGTGAACAAAGACCATTCTGATGTTTCTGTGTTTCTAACACTTTGACATTATTAGTAAACAGACTGCAGTGAGCAGCATTTATAAAGAGCTTCTATATAAAGATATGACAGCTGTTTGACAAGTTTATCACTCTGTGTTTGGACCTGATCAGTCCAGCTGTTTACTTGAAACATGTTCATTTACCTGTTCTGTTATATTCATGTTCTTGTCTCTGTTGAAAACACATTTTAATGTCCCTCAGATTTTTCTCCCAGATGAATAAATCTAAAAATGACACAAACTGACTGCAGCTACTTTTTGTCCTTTCTGTCAAAAACCTTCATGTGACTCATGAGAGACACGTTTCAGCTGTTTGTGACAGATCAGAGGCCAACAAGTCATTTATAACACTTTCCATCATTGTTTAAAGTTCTCAGTGTTTCTGTGTTGCTGCGTATAGGATCTCCCAGCATCATCACTGTGCTGTCCAATCATTGTGTGCGAGGTTACCCTTATAGTGCGATGTGTGTTTGCACAAAGAGAAGCATGTGTGTCAAATATAAATAAGCACAGAACAGAAACAGCTGCTCGTTTCTTCTGTTTAGAGTCAAGTTAGTGTTTTGTGTCTTTGTTTGAGGCCTGATGTCGAGCAGAGGTGTGTGTAACTGCACTGCTCTGTTATATGTGTGAAGTGTGTGCTTCTCTTCAGCATCATCTTTGTCACTGCTGATTCCTTTGTGTCATCATGTGTTGAGAAGAGAGAACAGTTATAACGGAGGAGCAAAAGGAAGCCCTGAAATCTGCATCAACAAGGAAGTGTTGGCTCACCAGTGATCCCAGCAGAGCCACTGGTTTGGCTCCAGTTGTTCTAGATTCAATGATGTTGTTGCTACAGATACATGTCAGCATCTTTATTGAATTTTATATGAAGCAGAAATGGTGTCATTAGGAGAAGAAGAGGAGAACAAGTCCGGCGAGGAGGCAGCAGCTCTTAAAGATGAAACAGCAGCTCAGCCCTGAGCTCAGAGAGCTGCACATGAAAAAGCTCCTCAAGCAGATCCTGTCAGAGGTTTGTCATCAACAGGAGGAACTGTTCACATCATAGGATGAAGATGCTGTCAGCTGGATGAAGAAGGTTATTTAATGCAAACGTTCACACTGAAGTCAAATTGTTGTCGTGTTGAACAGATTCATGTACTGATCGTCTCCAGAATGTTAGAAGAGCTTCAATGAATCATTAGAAACAACTTACAGCTGCACAGCTGTGTCAAACACATCTGTGTGTCATTGTGGGATTGTTGTGTTTCTACATGTGACACACGTCTAAAACATGCACACAATCTGAACACAAACAGGGACTCATGTGTTCCCACAGCCAGATGCTGAGAGCCATTTCCTTGTAGTCCTGTGTCTACATACATGAACCATTAGATGTTATTGGAATGATTGTCAGCTCTGATAGTTTCATGTGTGTTTAGCTGGACGCTGTTTGATCCTCGACATGTTTAAAGGTGTCCAGTCCTGAGACACTGGGGCTGGAAACAGCTGTGATGTCATTGGACTGTCACACAGACAGAAGTGCATGAAGTGAGCAGCCGAGGAGCCGCTGATGTTTTGGATTCAACAGCATTTGAAAGGTCGACACAGACACATTTGCACACAGAAAGCTGAATCTGTCATATGCCACAGTGAACTCACTGTTCAGTGTTTTTCAGGAAGCTTCTTAACTGCCTCTGCTGCCAAACAAGCAGCTGATGTCCTTGAGAAGAAGCTGAAGAAGTCTTCAACAACAAATACAGGAAGTGGACTTTCAAATACTAGATTCACTTTAGACTCACAGAGAAATGACTCAACCAGCTGTGTTTGACTCTATGAAAGGTCAGTGTGTGTCTGCACACAGACTGTTGTGTTGGACTGTTATTCAGTTGTCTGCTGAATGTTTTCAAATGTCTGCATCTCAGCGGTGATGAGGCTGGGGGTCATGGGAGGCCACCGTAGCAGCCTCTTCAACATCATGACATCATCATAAATGCTGCTGGACTGTCTGATGGGCTGACGGTGAAAAAGCCGTCGGGAAGGAAACAGAAGACATTTCAGAGGCTGCAGCAGATTTCTTTGATTCGGGGCCTTTTTCAGCTTTATTGGACAGAGCAGTGAAGATAAGTGACAGCAAAGCAGAGAGAAAGGGGGCGTGGCCAGGGTCAAAGCCAGGCCAGCTGCTCTCCACCTCGTGGTCACCTGCTCATCCTAGTGAGCTCCACCAGCAGCCCTTTCACACACTTTACACTGTCAAACACTGTGTGTGGACCTCAGCTAACAACAGGCTACATTTAAGTCTGGACTACATGCTTTTATATTGTTTTTATTCCATCAGCAGCTCAACATCATGAGCAGCTTTGACATAAAGACAACAAACTCAAGCTGACTTTAAACTACTTTTAATACAGGGGCTCAAAAACAACAACATCTTTATTATATATCAGGACACAAAGTCATTTCATCTCAAAGGGAAACAGCTTTATTTGGAATAACCAGCACTATCAACTGGTTTGGGATCTCCACCAGTTTCATGTCTTTGCAGCTTCTCCAACAAAGTTCCTGTAAAATCAGCATGTTTGTCTTTATTGGTTTGATAGTGATTGATTATTCAGTCCCAATCTGCTGTCATCTAAAGAACAAAATGATGTTTCTATGAGTCACAAAGCTCCAGATGTTGTCGGCTTCACAAAGAAAACAAAGAACTTAAACACAAAGTGTTTGGAGCCAAAATGTTCCCAAGCTGCTCTTTTTGAAATGGCAGAGGTACAGTGGTGTCTAACAGCACACTGTGGAAGGCAAACATGTTATTGTTGGATGAAACTTCATGAATCCTTTGTAGATTTGAGCTGTTGGAGCCTTTCTTTTCTCTTCAGGTGTACAGATGCTGAGGAGGCAGGTGAAGCAGGTGGAGCTGTTGTGATGCTGCAGAGGGTGTGTCTTAGTAACTCTGTGAGGCAGAACTGGATCCAACATTGTGGATGTGTTGATGTTGGAGCCATTAAGAGTCTCTGGCCACACTGTAGGATTTCCCTTTGATCCACTGTGGGGGCATTTTGGAGTCTGTCAGTGAAACTCTTCATGTTTGTGTTTGACTCCAGTTTATAGAAACAGAGAAATGTGTCATGCTTTTGTTCGGCCTCCACAAATACACACATTTGTTCATTGGTTGGACTTTTTGGAAGGAGACACATTGAAAACCATGTTAATAAGATCTTGTTGTTTCCTGTGGATCCGACACAGAGAGTGGACTTCAGACAGAAAGCGTGGAAGAGATTTTAGAGGCCGTGTGTGGCAACAGGAAGTTTCTGTGTGTTTGCTGATCTTACATGTGGAAAACAACACGTGATGTTTGTGAAGTTCTACAATGATCATTGTTCTCACAGCATTTTGAGTGGGAACAGTTCAAACTGGGAGTAGTGGGAGTTATTTACTGATTGAAACAAGCTGAATGTTTCTGTGATGATGAAGATCAGCAGCTCAGCTGATCAATGAACTGACATCTATCAGTCGTTTCATGAGATGAAGTCATCAGCAGACATTTGTTCTGACTGTGTGATGAATGTCAGAACGTCAGGGCTCTGCTTTAGTCACTGCTTGATGATCATTGGCTCATTGTTGAATCCAGGGGCCCAGTCTGACCTCTGACCTTTGCTGCAGGTCTTCTGTGTTATCTCCACTTTCATGTCTGATCTTCTGCTGTATCGTCCAAAATAAACATCTGGATCATTTCCAACACTTCAGCAGATCTTTAGTTTGGGCAGTGCAGCACAGAATAACACATATTGTACTATACTGCCCACTTCCTGATCTTATTGGATCTGTGTGTGAGGTTGGTGAAGGAAACACATGTTTACTGAGTGAGTCGCTGCCATTAGGAACTAGTTTTTATATCACAGCCTGGAAATCACACAGGACCATTTCTGCAAGTGAAAAGTCGTCATTGGAGGAAAATAATTATATAGTTTTTTTGCCTCTCCCGTTTAGCTCTTTTTATTATTATTATTTTAATTATTGTCTAAAGACGAAGAACGATGCCCAACGGATTTACTTCACCAAATGGTCATCATTCACTTTTTTGAAAAGTGAATTTTTGGCCTTGAAAAGTCAAAAAATAATGATGCCCACTACCACACATTTGTGTGTGGTAGTGGGCACATCTGCTATATTGAGATAATCCATCCCACCTCACAGGTGTGCCACATCAGGATGCTGATCTGACATCATGAGTAGTGCACAGGTGTACCTCAGACTGCCCACAACAAAAGGCCACCCTGGAATGTGCAGTTTTTTGCACTATTGGGGGTCTGGGGACCCAGAACCGGTCAGTATCTGGTGTGACCACCATTTGCCTCATGCAGTGAATTAGAATTAGAATTAGAATTCAACTTTATTGTCATTGCACATGCACAGGTACAGGGCAACGAAATGCAGTTTGCATCCATCCAGAAGTGCTTTAGTGATATAGGTATATTACAATATATATTAGCAATAGTATAGATATGTAAGTATATTACAGAAATGGGTCTATTATGTTATAATGTACACGGTATGAAGTATGTTGTGAATATTCTATAACTAAGTATGTACAGGCTGTAGTGAGTACAAGCTATGTACAGGATATAAATATGAAAAACTATACAGAATATGAAATAAATAACTTTACAGAATCTGGGATATACAGCTATACAGAAATGGGAACTACGCAAGTTGTAAACAGTTGTAGGATTAAAGATTATTGAATGTACAGAATGATTATTTACACAGAGCTATACAGTAGTGCAGTTAAGATAAGTGAGGGTGTAGGTAGTTTCTACAGAGGCTATATAAAGTGCTAGTGGTAATGAGTGGTGGTTCACTCCATGTTATTATTGCGTGTTTGAGGGTACAGTTGTCCATTGTGGGGGTGTGTATGTTCAGTCCATGAGTTTAACGTGGGTCAGATGTCAGGAGGCAGAGTTCAGGAGTCTGACAGCTGTGGGGAAGAAGCTGTTCCGGTACCTGGTGGTCTTAGTCCGGAGGCTCCTGTGGCGCCTCCCAGAGGGCAGGAGGGTGAAGAGTCCATGTGATGGGTGACTGGGGTCTTTGATGATTTTCCCAGCCCTTTTCAGACACCGCTTCCTGTAGATGTCAACACATCGTCGCATGGAGTCTATCAGATTGTCAATTGTGGCCTGTGGAATGTTGGTCCACTCCACTTCAATGGCTGTGCGAGGTTGTTGGATATTCGTGGGAACTGGTACACGCTGTCGTATACGCCGGTCAAGCACATCCCGAACATGCTCAATGGGTGACATGTCCGGTGAGTATGCTGGCCATGCAAGAACTGGGACATTCTCAGCTGCCATCTGCCCTGAACAACGTGAACCATGATTCATCCGTGAAGCGCACACCTCTCCAACGTGCCAGACGCCATCGAATGTGAGCATTTGCCCACACAAGTCTGTTACGGCGACGAGCTGGAGTCAGGTCAAGACCCCGATGAGGACGACGGGCATGCAGTTGAGTGTCCCTGAGACGGTTTCTGACAGTTTGTGCAGAAATTGTTTGGTTGTGCAAACCAATTGTTCCAGCAGCTGTCTGGGTGGCTGGTCTCAGACCATCTTGGAGGTGAACCTGCTGGATGTGGAGGTCCTGGGCTGGTGTGGTTACACGAGGTCTGCGGTTGTGAGGCCGGTTGGATGTGCTGCCATATTCTCTGAAACGCCTGTGGAGACGGCTTATGGTTGAGAAATGAACATTCAATGCACGGGCGACAGATCTGGTTGACATTCCTGCTGTCAGCATGCCAGTTGCACGCTCCCTCATTGCTTGTGGCATCTGTGGCATTTTGCTGTGAGACAAAACTGCACATTCCAGGGTGGCCTTTTGTTGTGGGCAGTCTGAGGTACACCTGTGCACTACTCATGATGTCAGATCAGCATCCTGATGTGGCACACCTGTGAGGTGGGATGGATTATCTCAATATAGCAGATGTGCCCACTACCACACATTTGGACTGATTTGTGACCACTGTTTGGGAGGGATGGTTATATTGTGTATCTGGAATGAATTTTAGGTCTCTACGTCCATCCCATGGGGAATGGGAGCAGTAACAAAGGTGTTCCGTTTATATTTTTGTTGAGTGTATATGATTTGCATTCTTAATATAAAGTGTTAATATTTATCCATCCAGGGGAAAAGTTTGGGAAAACCATGGACAGGTCACCAGTCTATCACAGGGCAAACACAGAGATGGGGTTTGGGATTACTCTTATGTCACTGGGATGTTGACCTTTGACCTTCACATTAGAGAGATGGGCAGACATAATTAGTGTATGAATTTTAAAGTAACAGGTAATAAAGAGAGTGTAGCAAATGTAGTCAGGTTTATTACTCTGTATCACACATGAGTGCCCGAGGGAGGCGGTGAAAATGCCACGCTACGGGAGTCGGTCAAATCTCTCACCGATAACGTGACCCAGCTAAACATTGAAAATAAAAAAATAAAAGAGTCCGTTATCGATCTACAAGCCCGTAGCATGAGAGATAATCTTGTGTTCTCTGGTATTCCAGAATCTACCGGAGAGGATGCGGAGGCAACGGTGAAAAGCTTCATCAAAATCCACCTGAAGCTGCCGGAGGACACCGTAAAGAACATCAACTTCGATAGAGTACATCGCTTGGGGGGGGCGTTCGGTCGCGGACCGGGAGACCACGGCCTATTGTGGCCAAATTCGGGCAATTCAAACAGAAGGAACAGGTGAAGAGTCGCGGCAGAGAGCTGAAAGGAACGGACTTCAGCGTGAACGACCAGTTCCCCAAAGAGATCCTGGAACGACGCAAGGTCCTGTTCCCAGTTTGACGTAGCTTTATCCAGAAAGGCTCCCGTGCTGTCATCGCTGTGGACCGGCTCTACGTGGACAGACAGCTATACCGCGACCCCGGCACCACACCGTGGTTATACTGACTGCACTCCAGATAAGAAACCGCTACACACTTTTCTTATTCACTCACACTTTTTCCTTTAACATTTGTTTAACCTAGTAATATCAATATGATGTCATAGCAGATATAACACCGTCACCATCCGTCATTACTTTAATTGGAATGTTTCCGTTTCGTTTCTTTTTTGTTGTTGTTGCTCACAGTTCATGTGGTTTCTTTCTTTCTCTTGTCTTTCACTGCTGTGATCACCTACTTCCCCACTCACCTACAAACAACACCCTCTATTTCTCCATATTTTCACACCACGATCACGCAAACACATCAGCTCAACGGCAGCACATTCACAACAGCCTCACAGCACGCACAGACTTGCAGGACACATAAGCAAGCCACGCTTGTTCATATTAGTGAATATTCACACATAGTCAGACTTATGGAGCCTCTCACCACACTTTTTTTCTCTTTCTATTTACAAACAAGGGATGTTTCCACACTCTCTCCACCTGTCTAAACAAAACACCCAGCGTACATCATTAGACATACACACACAATTATGGGCATGCTGAGGTTTGTCACATGGAATGTAAATGGAGCTGGCACCAGAGGAAAGAGGTTAAAGATATTTAACCAGCTTAAAAAACTACAGGCAGATGTTGTTTTATTACAAGAAACTCACAAACCTGTCACAGGTTTAAACAAACTTAAAACACCTGAGTTTCCTAACGTGTTTGCAGCCTGTTATAATTCTAGACAACGGGGAGTAGCAATTTTAATACATAAAAATGTTAATTTTACAGTACTCGATACAGTTATAGATCCAGAGGGTAGATTTCTAATTATTAAACTATCAATATTGAACAAAAAACTATGTATTGTAAGTATATATGGTCCAAATGTTGATGAACCCTCATTCTTCCATGGATTTTTTAGTGCACTCTCTGAACACCTCGATTGCGCACTCATTCTTGGCGACGACCTCAACCTCGGACTAAATGAAGAAATGGATAGGCTCAACACAACAGGAACTCAGCGCAATTGGCAATCCACAAATATAATCAAACAGTATATGAGCAACTTTGGCCTTCGCGATGCATGGCGCTCCCTTCACCCCAACAGTAAGGAATATACTTTTTTCTCGCATGTTCATCACTCTTACTCTCGTCTGGATTATTTTTTGGTCAGCAGCTCACTGCTGAGTGACATTTTAGACACTGAGATTCATCCTATAGCTGTCAGTGATCATGCTCCTGTATCTTTAACACTAATGCACAAGAATAACACTACGCCAAGAAAAAAATGGAGATTTAATATATCACTACTTAAAGATGAAGACTTTATTAAATACTTTAAAAAGGAATGGACTTCATATTTAGACTTTAATGACACTCCCGGAATATCTGCTTCTGTTCTATGGGAAGCAGGGAAAGCTGTGATGAGAGGTAAAATAATTTCTTTCTCATCACACAAAAAGAAAGAAGAAAACAAAAATATTCAGGAATTAGAAAAAAACCATCAAATCACTAGAAGAAGCCTACGCGTGCAACCAAGATCAGGAAACATTGAACAAAATATGCAAGACAAAACTAGAATTAAATGAAACTATTAATAAAAAAACACAATTCCTTATACAAAGACTTCGCTTGCAGAATTTTGAACACAGTAACAAATCAGGTCGATTTCTAGCTAACCAGTTAAAAATAAATAAAGAAAAAACAACTATATGTGCTGCTAAAGATTTATCGGGGAACACAATATATGACCCTGGAAGAATAAACAACATTTTTAGGGATTTCTATGAAACTTTATACTCACCACAAATAAACCCATCTAAAAATGAAATTGATCGGTTTCTTGACAACGTAACTCTCCCAAAATTACTAGACAGTCAAGCAATGGAACTGGATTCGCCACTGACACCAAGTGAATTCCAGGAAGCCCTGATAAGTATGCCCAATAATAAGGCTCCAGGTCCAGACGGCTTCCCTGCAGAATTCTACAAAGAATTCTGGACAATTCTGGCACCAGTATTCCACGGAATGTTGCAGGAAATCGAGGAAAATGGCAGACTACCACCAAATATGAACTCTGCCAACATTAGTCTCCTGCTAAAACCAGGCAAAGACCCTTTATTTCCCTCAAGCTATCGTCCAATTTCTCTTTTAAATGTAGACCTTAAAATAATCTGCAAAGCTCTCTCAAAGAGATTAGAGAAAATAACCCCCCTCTTAATTCATACTGACCAAACTGGTTTCATAAAAGGTCGGCACTCCTCAACAAACACTCGTAGATTACTTAATTTAATAGACTACTCATACAATAAAAACGTTGAAACCATAATATTATCTCTAGATGCAGAAAAAGCATTTGACAGAGTTAACTTGAAATTTTTATTCGCAACTTTACACAAATTTGGTTTCGGAAACTCTTTTATAAACTGGATAAGATTAATATTATACAATTCCCCAACAGCTCGTATCAGAACAAATGACCAGACATCCTCCAGCTTCTATCTCCTGAGGGGCACCAGACAGGGATGCCCACTCTCCCCTTCACTTTTTGCAATTTTTATCGAACTTCTAGCAGCAGCAATTAGACAGGCTACAACAATTAAGGGCATAAAATGTAAGAACATAGAACATAAAATCAGTCTCTATGCGGATGATGTGTTGCTTTTTCTGCAAAACACACAAACCAACCTCTCTGAGGTAATTACTCTAATAAACTGGTTTTCAAGCGTTTCAGATTATTCAATTAACTGGCCAAAATCTACAGTTCTCCCCATTAACTGCTCCTTCCATAATTCTTCCTCTGCCCCACTGCAATCCGGAAATATTAAATATTTAGGTATTAATGTCTCTCCTAAGCTTTCAGACTTAACTAACTTAAATCACATCCCACTTCTAAAGAAAGTAGAAGGCGATCTGACTAGATGGAAATCTTTACCCATATCACTCATGGGAAGGGTCGCCACTATAAAAATGATGATCTTGCCAAAAATAAATTACTTATTTTTGATGATCCCTAACAAACCATCACAAGATTGGAAATATATGAATCCAGAGATCTGAACCAAATTCCTTTGGAAAGATAAACCCCCGCGTATCAGCTTAAAAACGCTACAAAGAACCAAGGATAGAGGAGGATTAGATCTGCCTAATTTTCACCAATACTTCTTAGCCAACAGGCTTCAGTTCATCTCAGAATGGTCAAAACATACCTTCCTAGATGAGCCCTGGCTAGATGTTGAACAGGCACTATGCAAGGATCTAGAGATTTCAGACCTACCATTTATTAGCTCAAACATCAAAAGAAATGAATGCTTTAAAAGTATCAACATCAGCTTTTCTCTGACAGCATGGTGGGAGTTTCTAAAAATAACGGAGTCTTCACTAATCCCATGCAAACGTACACCTATCTGGAACAACCCTGACATATTACAAAACAATAATATGATTAATTTCCCAGAATGGAGTTTATTAGATTATTCTGTTATTATATGTTACCTTATATATGTAATCAAAGTAGTTGAATTAGAATACTGCTGTAGATCACATTATACCCTTTAATATAGAGTGTGTGAGCTGTATGTAGTGTAGTTCTCATTATACTTTTGAGTTAACAGAACATATTCACATATTAGTTCATTAGATAAATGTGCATCACTCTGTATCCTTGATCTGCTGGGAATGTGTTACACTGTTTTCTTGACATGCTTAATTGTTGAATCATGAAGAGAAGGTTGTAAGCAGGAGACTCTGTGTCTAAAGACAGGGGAGATAGACAGACCACATTCCACACCCCCACCTTACAGAAAGCAGAGAAACAACTGCCGAGGTCATAACTTAGGCGCTGTAACAGAGAAAAATGTGATGTTTTGGCTTTTACGACTAGCTGGGGGCCACTAGAGACTATAAAAAGCTGAGCAACCCGTCACCATTTTGAGACATGTGCCTGACCCTCTGGTAGCATCTCTCCCGTCCGGACGTTGTAATGCTCTGACTGTTGAATTGTATGGAAATAAATGATTGTTGATTGAGCATTTATACACCGAGTATTGTCCCTCCTTCAGCCCAAAGATTCAAAGAATTGGGAGAATTCAACAAGTTGTAAAGGAATTAAATACTTAGAACATATATTGGAGGGAACAGAATTTATCCCATTTGACAGACTAGTTGCACAATATGGAATCAACAAGAAATTTTTTTTAGAATATCAACAAATTAAATCCATAATAAAAAAGAAATTTAACCTCAGTCAAGTTGAATTACAAACACCACCAAGTGCGGCACATTTCCTTACTCTTAAATCCCCCAAATTATTATCTAAAATATACAGAACACTTTCTAAATTAGATGAATCAATATCCCTTCCTATTGCAAAGTGGGAAGCAGATTTATCAGTCAGTTTAGACCAAAACTTCTGGTCTCAGGTATGCTTAAAAACTTTTAAATTGATTAAAAATCCCAGTCTGCAATTAATACAATACAAAATACTACATAGAGTGCACTATACAGGTCATCGGATGTTCAAGATGGGCTTTACATCTTCCAACAACTGCTCACACTGTCAAAACAATACACCAGACAATTACATTCACGCTCTTTGGTTCTGTCCACCAGTGCAGAAGTTTTGGCACGAGATATGTGAAGACTTATCAAAGTGTCTGAAATGTAACATTCCAACTTCCCCCTTAGTGTGTTTGTTGGGCAGCTTAGATAATGTCACTTCAGAAAAGAATATAGCCCATATGGTTTCCACTGCCCTATGCATAGCCAAGAAAACAGTCCTCATGAACTGGAAAAATAAAAATAATCTTAATTCTAACCAATATAGAAATTATCTATTAGATTACATTAGTTTTGATACAGCCTCGGCCACCACATCAGATCAATTGCTCTGGGCTCCTTTGATCGGCTCCATCACCTAGTGGGGGTGGGGGGTCATAGTTTGGTCCCGCCTTCAATGTTGTGATTGGTGTGGGGGCAGGGACAGGCTTAGGGCGTCGGGGGGTTCCCCGGAGGCATCTTCCTTGGGGGGCTCAACCCGGGGTAGCGGTCATGTCCGGTTGGGGGCTCTTTTCTGACTATTTCCTCGTGGCTGCGTGCAGCGGGGCTAGGGGAGGGTCTGTGATGATGGACGTGGGTTACTGACCTGGTAGCCTGTCTGCCCCTGGGTGGGTCCGGGATGGGCGTGGGGGTCTGGGGGCGCTCCATCTCTGGGCCGGGGCCCTGGCTGGGCCTCGGGGCCTTGGGTCCTGGTTTGTGTGTTGCCGGGGTTGTGGGCGGGTGGGTGCATGGGGGCCCATCCCTGGCGCAGGGTGCCGCCGGTGTGTCGAGCCGCCTGTGGGGCTCTTCAACCGGTGGGGGAGATTGTCACACCTTGCAGGAGCTTTCCTCCCCTCAGGAACTCTCTGCAGGAGGGGGAGATACAGGAGAGGTGGAGGAAGATCTCAGCCTGGGCATCTATTGTCTCATGTAGTCTGGAAGACGAGTGGATGGTGGGGTGGGTGCAGTTTTCTCTGTGGTGGGGTTGGGTGGACTGTCCCGGGCTCTGTGGGGCCGGGGGGCGCTGCTGCGCTGGGCCCCGGTCTGGATGGGCCTGGGCCCCCTTTTCCCTGGCGGGTCGCGGAGTATGGGAGTGCCTACTGGGGTCAGCGGGGGAGCTGGCCCCAGGGAGGGGTCACCTGCCCCTCCCTTCCTTCCCTCCCCATCTCCAGCTGCCTCCCTCCTCCCGCTCCACCACAACCACCCACACATGCAGGGCCTTGGAGTGGGGGTATGTCACCAGGGTGCAGAGGAGGCTACCCCCCTCTGTCCCCTTCTGGCTGCCTCTGCCTCAATTTTATCCCACAACTTAGACATTCACATTATTCACACTCTCATTACACATACATATAGGATCTTGGGGGTGGGCACAATACACGGAGTCCAAGTTACCATCAGGGTGTACACCTCACCCATCATTGCCCACCTCTCAATTTTAAATACACATAGACATTGAGGGCTAGCAGGAGGGACTATGCGCTTACCTGCTGCTCTCTGGCAGGTAGCTCCATGCCCTCCTGGGTTTTAATTGCACCTTAGAACACACATGCATCAACACTACAATGAGCGGGTGGAGGGAGGTTTGGAGTCTTCTCTCACCCCCGTTCTCTGCGGCCTGCAGGAGCGGGGGGGCTAGGAGGAGTTGGCCGTCCGACTGCGGTCTGGAGTGTGGGGCCTCCCTGCTGCTGCGGGGTCGGGGCGGTCTGCCTCCCCCCACCGCAGGGAAAAGGGTAACACCACCTGGGTCTGGGTGCAGTTCCCCCCCTCCAGGGGCAAGGGTACCTAGACCCGGTTTGTAGAGTACGCTTGGGGAGTGTGATTGTGTATACAGCGTCTCTTTATGTCTGTTTCCACGTCGGTTGAGTGTGAAGTGCACATGAGAGCATGAGGGTGGGAATAGATGTTTGTGTCTGTGTGTGCCTGTATGTTTGTGTCTATATGTCAGGTTGGGTATCAGACACCACCTCTCTGGGGACATCTCGGGCCTTCCAAGGTTTGGAGGCCTATCTCCACCCACCACCACTTCCCCTGCCGGTGGCGGACTCCCTCAGGTGTCGGTGCGTTGGTGGTTCTTTGTATCTGGGGGTGGGTGTCCGGGTACACACCGGCTCACTCCTTGGCAGCCGCTTATTGGGGCTCGTTCGGGCCATTTCGGAGGTGGGGTGCCCCCGGCCTCTGGGCCTGGGGCTCGGTCACTCAGGCACAGCTGGCTGCCGGCGGAGCTCACGGGCGCGTCACTGCAACTCCCCCTGGCTTCTGCTCCGCGGCTGCTGAATGAGCCCTCATCTGGGACTCTCCTTAGCTCTTACTGGGACAGTGGCGCGGCTGCCCCTCTGTGGGTCTTCCTTGGTCTCTTGTGTTCTGGGGGCCTCTGGATGTCTGGAGTTTTGATCTCCTCCATACCTGCTTGATACCATAAAGGACAGGGCTGTGGCTCCCCACACTCCCTAGCACTTAAACCCCCGCGGAGCCATCATTTTGCGTTTCTACCTTTAAAAGCCGGAGAGCAGTCAAATGCTGGAAGTGAAAGCTAAATTGGCTAGTCATTCATATGTATATTAGGTTGTTAACTAGGAATTCTGGAGGGAGGGGAGTGGGGGTGTGTGATTGAGGGGGTGGGGGAGTGGAGTGTTTCAGTTTGCCATCTTAGGGAGAAATCAACACACATGGGTGTAGGTCCTTTGTTGCTGACATTTATTGATAAAAACAGTACAAAAAACCAACCATTTGTACACATATTTACAAATAATAATAAAAAGCGAGTGAGTACATTACAACATTTTCAGCAATCACTCACAATCCTGGCACTGCCATGGTATCTGTAGTCCAGCAACTCCCGGTGGTGAGTTCCAGTGACTGTTTTCCACCCTCATTTGACTCTCCATGTAAACCCAATAATAAACCCATCTCTCATTCATGGGATGTTTCCCTCCTGGAGGATTCTGTGGACTGGGAAGATTTGTTCTGCTCTGCTCCCTCAAAGACTGTAAATAGTGGTGGCAGAAGGACCAGCATAATCCCTGACAAACTTAGCAGATTCACTCACCCAGTCGTTATTTCCACTCCTATCAGTCAGCCTACACCCACTCCAGTGCCAGCTCCCAGGAGGAGGGCAGCTGCGACCCAGTCTACCTCCACGCCCGCTCCTGTTTCTCGGGTGGGGGTGACTGGTGTCCAGCCACCTCCCGTGCCTGTCCCAGCGCCCAGGCTGAGGGCAGCCAGAACCCAGCCTGACCCCCCTAGAGGTGAGGCAGAGCTAACCGGTTCAGCTGCTACTTCACCACTTCATCCACCACCTGATCCAGCCTTTCACGCACTAGCTTTATCCCTGGTTAGGCTGGCTGAAGTGTCCCCTGCTCAGGCACCAGCTTTACTAGCCCAGGCTGTAGCTTTATCTCCCTGTCTAGCCCAGTCTGTAGCTCAGCCATCAGCCACACCAACCTCAGCTCCGTCGTCAGCCACGCCTGCCTCTGTTCCTCCCTTAGCATCTCCACTCCAGTCAATTCCCTCACCTGCTGTTCAGCTTTCCCTCCAGTCAGTTCCCTCACCTGCTGGTCAGCTTTCCCTCCAGTCAGTTCACTCACCTCTAGCTCAGTCCCCTCCTGTCCTCCAGGCACCTCCTGTAGCTCAGTCTCCTCCTGCCCTCCAGTCCCCTGTAGCTCAGTCTCCTCCTGTCCACTCACCTGTAGCTCAGTCTGCTCCTGTCCACTCACCTGTAGCTCAGTCTGCTCCTGTCCACTCACCCGTAGCTCAGTCTGCTCCTGTCCACTCACCCGTAGCTCAGTCTGCTCCTGTCCACTCACCCGTAGCTCAGTCTGCTCCTGTCCACTCACCCGTAGCTCAGTCTGCTCCTGTCCACTCACCTGTAGCTCAGTCTGCTCCTGTCCACTCACCCGTAGCTCAGTCTGCTCCTGTCCACTCACCCGTAGCTCAGTCTGCTCCTGTCCACTCACCCGTAGCTCAGTCTGCTCCTGTCCACTCACCCGTAGCTCAGTCTGCTCCTGTCCACTCACCTGTAGCTCAGTCTGCTCCTGTTCAGCCTGTTTCCCAGTCGCCTGTCCACCGTCCCATTCAGTTTCCGGACCTGCAGCCACAGCACCCAGAGCCAGCTGTGAGCTCTCCTGCTCCTCAGCCAGGGGTTTCCGCACCCGCTGGCCCGGCCTGTCTCCAGCCGGAGGCTTCAACTTCGACTGCTCAGGCCTCAGCCTCGGCTTCAGCTTCGCCCGGCCCGGCCTCTGCCTCGGCTGCACCCACGCCCGGCCCGGCCCGGCCTCCGCCTCGGCTGCACCCACGCCCGGCCCGGCCTCCGCCTGGGCTGCACCCACGCCCGGCCTCCGCCTGGGCTGCACCCACGCCCGGCCCGGCCTCCGCCTGGGCTGCACCCACGCCCGGCCCGGCCTCCGCCTGTGACCTCGAACTTAAGCAGGTCGTAAAGTATGTGCAGCTCAATAACTTCATAATCAGACCCTGTGGTATCTAGGCAGCAGAACAACTAAGAATAACAACTACAAATAATGTTTTTAGGTTTCTGTTGTACTGCAAGGTTCTGTACAGGAGAACCAAACCAAGAGCAAATATTACGTCTCATTTACACCTGAGCACGAAGAGCCATCAACATTTAGCAAATTGAATCATCTTTGTTTAGATGCAAGAAGAATCATATAGAAATGAAAAAGTAGAAATAGAAATCCAGAGCAAAGATATCCTCTAATTCAGCGTAGCACATGTGCAGCTGCTGCGATTCACGTAAGCATTCGGCTCGTCGCTGTTGCAGATTTTTCTCTCGCTGTTCTGGCTCACAGCGCTGCAAACACAAAAATAAATATCCCCAAAGGTGTGAAAGGGAGCTAATTAGTAAGAGTATTGTTACTCTCCGCAGGAGTAGTCCAGCAGTAGAAATCAGTCCAATAACAAGGTGTGTAACATCTAGCAGGGTGACAGAAAAACCCAGGGTAACTTCTAAGGACCTCAACGTCTCTCTCACATTGTGTTTTTTAAACATGCTTCCATTTGTCACTTCAGTCTTTACTCTGAAATACAGGAAGAGAAATCATGGCTGAAACAATTTCTCATGAAACCAGGGGTGTGGTCCAACAGTCAGTTTGGTGAGGAAGGTTCCTAACTGAGAGAAGTGACCCAGAAGTATCTGTGTAGCAGCCACAATGAATCCAGATCATGAGCTTTATTAACTGATCAAAGTCTCTTCTTTCATCTTCTGTATCATTCAGTTTGCATTGGTAATGCCCATTATTGTAATGCTTTTTTAAGACCAGCAAAACTTTATTTCACTTTGGGTTAGCTGGGATAAGTGATGGATGGAGGGAATTTTACTTCAGCCACAGAAATCCTAAACAGGAAGGAGGAGCAGAGTTACAGTGGATCACTATCCAGCAGGGAAACAAGGTTTATTTCAATTTCTTGGCCATGAGTGAGATTTACTGAGTGGGCAAATTAGGGAGACGACACCATCAGATCCCGAGCCCTCCATGTGTTAATCAAGAGACGGCTGCTGTGCTACATCCATAAATAATGAATAAATTAGGAGCTAAAGCTGAAAGGACAGTTTATTTGTACCATCTTCACGTGAACACATTCAAGAACATCACAGATGAAGAAACATTAAAAACTTCCACACTACATAAAGCAAGAAAAATAGTTTTTCTTTCAGGTGGTTTCAGAAAAACAGAAACATCAAACATCTCCAAGACTCTCTTTGAAAGAACTAAAAACCTTTGTTCTCATGGTCCAATCATGAGTGAACTCCCCGATGAAGCCTTGTGTGCTAAAACATGTCAGAGTTTTAAAGGTTAAACATGAATTTCCAAAACGTTTTGCTGGAGAACAATGAACTATTTGACTGAGTTTCAATCATTTACAGACGAGCAAAACCAGGACAGAGAAAAAAGGACAAAACTGACTCAGTAAAACACAGAAAAGAAGATCCCATGTAGATCTGTATTATGTAGAAGTTCAGCCCAGCAACCAGTTCAGTTCAAAAAAGGTTAAATGATTCTATCTGAACTCTGTGGAGCCTGATCTCAAGCTTTTTGAGTCTGACACAGAAACCAGAGGATCTTTCTGTGTCTTCAGATTCACTGTGATCCAGTGATGGGAGTGATTTCAGCCCTGAGTGATCGCGCTGATGTTTGCACAGAGCAGACAATGAGGTGAATGTTTGGGCACATTGGTAACAGTGAAACAGTTTATTAGTAACGTGGGATCGTTTGTGTGCAGAGTATGAACTGAGATTCCTGAAGCTCTTGTCACACTGGTCACAGCTGTAGTTTCCTTCCATGTGTCCACGTTCATGAATGTTACGACTACCTGAATGTGAGAAGCTTCTCTCACAGTGTCTGCACTTGTGTGGTTTCTCTCCTGTGTGGACTCGTTTGTGTGATTTAAGCTGACCTGCAGTGGTGAAGGATGACCCACACTGATCACAGAGGTGCTTTTTAACCCCACTGTGAATCAGTTCATGTCGTTTTAACTCACTTGGTGTGGTGAAGCTTCTCCCACATTCTTTGCAGTATTTCAGTTTGTCTCCAGTGTGTCTACGTTGATGTACTTTTAGGGTCTTTTGCTGACTGAAAGTTTTTCCACAGAGGTCACAATGAAAGTCTTTCCCACCACCACAGTGATGACAGGGTTGAGAACTGGATCCATCTGTGTCGCTCTGCTTCTAAACAAAGACACAAAGACAGTGTAAGTCAGTCCTTCAACATTTGTATCCTGAACGTCGCCTGAAATAAAGAGCATCTCTGCAGACGTCCAACTACATTTGACTGTTTCAGTTAACACACTCAGTTTACTGGGCTGCAATAACTACAATACTACCACCATAATACTACAGTAATACTAAAATCATAACTGAAAGGAAAATCTGAATAATCACTCAGAGCTGCTTTTCCATGCAGTAGAATTGCTAACATGCTAACACAGTTTAATGAGCAGAGTTGTTCCAAACAGTCAGGCTAAAATGACAAGATAACAATATAAATACATACCTCACAGTAGCTGCACTTGTAGAGTCTCTTTCTGGTGTGGATCTGTTGGTGTTGTCTCAGGTGACGTGGAGATTTAAAAGTCTTCTCACACAGGTCACATTGATAAGGTCTCTCCTCAGTGTGGGTAAACATGTGTCGTTGCAAGTGTGTGTGAGTTGTAAACTGTTTGCCACACTGTTCACAGCAGTACACATCATGTCTGGTGTGAATGCGTAGGTGTGTATTTCGGCTCCCTCTCTGGCTGAAGGTTTTTCCACAGATGTCACAGCTGTATGGCTTAATTCCAGAGTGGGTAACTAGATGCCTCTGTAAGTGGCTACTTTGAGTAAAAGCTCTGCCACACTGATCACAGCTGTACGCTTTAACTCCACTGTGGATGAGTTGGTGTTGTTTTAGGGAACGCTTCAAGGAAAAAGACTTTCCACACAAGTCACAGCTGAACGGTCTCTCTCCAGTGTGGATGACCTGATGCTGTTTCAGTGAAGCCCTCACAGTAAAACCCTTCCCACACTCGTCACAGGTGTGTTTTTTCTCTCCCTTTCTTCTGTGAGGTTTGTCGGCCTCCTGAGAGCGCTGACTTCTGGCTCCATGTTGGTCCTGCAGTGACAGAGATACAAACAGAGGCAGTGAGTGAAATGCAGTCGTGGAACAAACTCAACCTTCAAACTCCATTAACACTAGTTTTAAACCTGAAGGTGGAGCGTGGCACCAAACACCTTAAAGGTCTCTTATCCCCACCTGCTGGTAGTTCTAACACATTACATCCAACCTGCTGTTAAAGATAATTCATGACTGTTCAAACACTAAACACACACACACACACACACACACACACACACACACACACACACACACACACACACACACACACACACACACACACATTATTTTATAATTTAGATTATTTTGTTGTTTCCTATTACATATTTCTATAATTTGTATAGATTTATACAGAATTATTCAGTGATAATAAATCCTATGTTTGTTTATTCTAAAGGAACCCCGTTAGCTTCCACAACAGATGTTGCTCGTCTTCCGTCAAATACTCACATAAATTATTGCACAATAAAGTGGATTCAAGATATCCACATAATTTCACTCTTACATCCACAGTGAGGTTTCACAATTGTTCAAATATAAGCAATCAATAATAATAATGATAATATCAATAACATTGAGGCACATTACACAAATTTCAAAAACAAATCATGTCTTACAATATTTACAACAACTAAAAGCTCTGTAAATCGGCTTTTAAGTGTTCATTGAAGTTTTGAATAATTCTCTAATTTTTTAAGGCAACTTATTCCACTTAAAAGTTGCTCTAAATGTAACAGTTTTACAAAACGTTACTTTTAACTCGAGCATTTACTAAATTGCAGCTTGTTGAAAACTGTGTAATATGATGATGTATTGCATCTGGATACTGCAGCTGAGCAGAATAAATGTGGTGTGTTTAACAGAATTGCTTTCTTTAGAACTACAAGTAAGCCATAGAATATTTTAGCCTGTACAGGAAGCCAAGAAAGGTTATTATGCATTTTATCAATATTAGTATAGTATGAACATCTTCACACATCTGGACGCCTTATTCTGGACTAACTGAAGTCTGTTAAGATCTGTCTTATTAGCTGCTGACCAAATGATTGAACAATACTCCAGATGAGACATTACTAGTGCATTAATGACATCTTTCATAATGAAGAAGTGATACACAAAGAGCATTTCATAGCCATAGCTATGCCTTGTCGGCAGAGTTATGTGACATTAGTGATGTTTGTACTTTCAGCGTTAACTTGGTTTTAAAGCCTTTAAAATATACGGCGTTCAATAGGCGACATTAATCTGACAGAGAATGTGATGATTTTGTGGATAATTAAAGTCAGTCATATATCCACAAACACAACAAGCTGAAAGTCAGTGATGCTGCTCGGTTTGCAGTCCTGAACATCACGGCACAAGCAGGATTCACTGCACTGTTAATGTGAGCTGTGTTATATTGCTGCCTCTGTTCGGTGGTGTCGAGCCAAACGCACTTTAACGTGTGTTTGAACGAGCTGACGGTTCACTCGTTAAGCTGAAAGAAAGATGCTTTAATCACAGCAGTCACACATGTGTCCACTGCACCATCTGGAACTCTTCTTGTTTACACTCGTAATAACACAAACACTAAATCCTGCTTCTCTGGTGCTGTTGTGTAGCAGTGTGTACACCTGAGACTGTCACCTGTCTGTCTGTCCTGCACTCTCTCTCAGTTTCTTTCTCTCTGATTGTGGAATAAAAGTATGAACATGTGTTTATAAGTTACACTTGTGTTTGAATCCTGCAGCTTATCACACATTTGATTTCCATGTGTGACGACTGCAAGTGTCCAGAGTGAGGACAGACTGAGGGAGCCACTGCTGCACATCATCTGTGAGGCTTTGCAGCCCTGATGATCCACCAGGACAAACTCAGCAGTGTGTGAGGAAGAGGAGGAGGAAGAGCCAGCAGCAGCTGACAGATGGAGAGAATAGACAGACTGTTCCCTGTTTGTGAAGGACTGCTAGGAAAGTTTAACATAACTGTCTGTGCTGAATCAGTCTTATTAGGTAATGTTCAAATAATGTGATCATCCCAGTGTTTCCAGTGTGGGAGAAAGTACTCAGGGCCTTCAAGTTACACACTATGAAAGGCAGCAACAAGTTTAATGTTCAGAAACCTAAAGTCTGTATCAGCAGCAGGATGGAGCTAAAAATAAATGTTGGTTTCAGTTCTATGAAGCTTGGAGTCTGTGAAGGTTCTCAGTCATCCAGGTCATCGTAGTCAAAGGAGCTTGCAAAGAAAAGCGTCTGGACTTCTTTAAGTTACTTGAAGACGTTTCACCTCTCATCCGAGAAGCTTCTTCAGTTCTCTCTCTTCACTTGCATACCCACCACGGAGGCCGAGGAGACTGTCAGAAAATGACTACAAGAAGACAGCTCCTTGGAGGACAGGACCAACTTCACAGCCGATCAGATTTGCACCCTGTTAGACCTCTGCCTCACCACTACATATTTCAAATACAACGAAGGCTTTTACAGACAAAAACATGGCTGTGCCATGGGCTCCCCCGTGTCACCTATTGTAGCCAACCTTTACATGGAGGAAGTGGAAAGGAAGGCTCTTGGCTCTTTCAAAGGAAGAGTACCCAGCCACTGGTACAGATATGTGGAGGACACCTGGGTCAAAATCAAGACACAAGAAGTGGAATCCTTCACTGCGCACATTAACACTGTGGATAAAAACATCAAGTTCACCAGGGAAGACACAAAGGACAACTGTTTGCCTTTCCTGGACTGCGCTGTGCACATTGAAGAGAACGGCAACCTCAACATCGAAGTTTACCAGAAGCCCACACACACGGACCAGTACCTCCTCTTTGACTCCCATCACCCTCTGGAACACAAACTTGGAGTAATTAGGACCCTACACCACCGAGCAGAACATGTTCCCTCTAAGCCTGAAGGAAAAAAGAAGGAACACACACATGTAAAGGAAGCACTCAAAACGTGCGGCTATCCTAAATGGGCGTTTTTAAAGTCAGCAAAGAGGCACAGAAAAGAAGACCAGACACCAGCGAGGGAGGATAAGAAGGACAGACGCAACAACATTGTCATCCCCTATGTAGCCGGTGTATCAGAGAAACTCAGGAGAGTTTTCTCCAAGCATGACATCCCGGTGCATTTCAGACCCAGCAACACACTCAGACAAAAACTGGTTCACCCGAAAGACAAAACGCCAAAACACAAACTTAACAATGTGGTGTTTGCTGTACAGTGCAGCGAGGAATGCTCAGACCTCTACATTGGAGAGACCAAACAGCCACTTCACAAGCGCATGGCACAACACAGAAGAGCCACCTCCACAGGACAAGACTCAGCAGTCCATCTGCATCTTAAGGATAAAGGACACTCTTTCGAGGATGCCAATGTTCACATTTTGGACAGAGAGGACAGATGGTTTGAAAGAGGAGTGAAAGAAGCCATCTATGTCCACTGTGAGCGACCATCTTTGAACAGAGGCGGGGGTTTACGACACCAACTCTCTGCCATCTATAATCCAGTTTTGAGATCCCTTCCCAGACGCCTTAACGCCCACTCACATCCTGAGCCATCTGATCTCAGGAATTCGCATGATAAGGTGGGGCCAGGTTTCACAATGAACTCACCCGAAACTCTGGCTGATTGGGACCCACACCCAGTTTCACACCTTGGCTCAGGCGATTAGAGGATCATCAGGGGGTCCTTTTGTCCCTCTGTGGGGGGTCACTCCCACTAGGTTTATATCTGGGACTCTCCACCATTTGACCTTAGAACTGAAGAAGCTTCTCGGATGAGAGGTGAAACGTCTTCAAGTAACTTAAAGAAGTCCAGACGCTTTTCTTTGCAAGCTCCTTTGACTATGAAGCTTTGAGTATTTTGGATCAGCAGCTGCTGTGTTTGTTGCATCATATTGCTGTAACTGTTTATATGCTTTATATATTCTGAGCTAAGTTGATCTATAGTGTTACATCATATTCTATAAGGATGTTATGTGTTTGTAGACCTTCTGCCCAGTTTGACCCATTTAGCAGAAGTCAGCCTGTTTAAGGCTCTGATATCTATTCTGTGTGACTTACAGCAGTTATGACATGGTCTGATTTTCTCACCCAATAAAGGAATATTTCATATATCAGTCTACTCTTCATTCTATCAGACACAGTTATCACAGCTCCTACATTTGCTTTTTACACATATATGTAAGCATTGAGCCAAATTTAGTAATGCCAACAATATAATAACTATAATATTGGCCATATTATATTTACATTACCACAGTGAGGTGACTTTAGTCTCATGAACAACATCAGCTAATTGTTATTTACAGCTAATCTTAAACGACTGTTCAGCACAGAAATGAAGCCCAACAATCATGTTTCACAGTCCTGTGGTCTCAGCCTCAGATACTCATCAAATCACACAGAGCTCATGTAGAAACAAATGAACTAAATATGTTCTCCTTCATTTCTGTCAAACAAAGCTGTATGAAACGTTTCCAGCTGTTAGTACATAAACACATAAACAACAGCTGCTTGTTTCAGTGAAAATACATTGATGGGTTTTTAATAAAGTTGTGCAGCTGTAAAGTATTTTGTCTGGTGTCAATTCTATCGTCAGCTACATCGTTATGGCAAATGTTCAGATGTATATGGTGATAAATATCTTTGGTCATATGGTCCTGCTCTGTCTGTCACCTTCTGTGTTGAGCTCATTGTTTCCTCTGTAGTGGCTGAGCTGAGTCCAAGTAGCTGAAAATGTTCCTCTGCTGCTCCGTCAGACTCTCCTCCTCCTGCTGATCAGCTGGGACACAAAACAGATCTTTGTTAGGCTCCACACTGCACTGAAGAGTCAAAGTGTCTCATATGTTCATCTGACAAGTAAAAGAACACATTTTTGTTTCCCGAGGTGGGCAACTTGTTGGAAACAAACACAAAAGGTTTGAGCACTGATACCTGCCATTGCTGCCATTGAAAGATGCAACGCCAGCAATGTGGATTGGTTTGAGTCTTGACAATCCACATTGCTGGCATCTTTCAATATGTTGAATGCACCAGTGTAAGTGCAGCCACTCAGACTCAATGTGTTCATAGAAACAGGTGCAGATGTGTCAGGAGTTCATCCAGCAGTAGCTATGGCACTTGGCCACAGGGGGCAGCAGTGGACTGACCTGCATTCGAGACTGCTCCAGCTGCTCTGTGACAGTCAGTAGATCTGCTACAAATTGCAGATCATATGCAAGTTTTGGAAATGACATTATAAATATTCCTAACTTAGCCACGGCAGCCATGTTGATGTATTACCTATATTGGCTGAAAATGTTCATTTGCAGAGAAAAGACACAGGCAGACTGTGCTTACAGGACAACAACAACAACAATCTTTATTTATAGAGCACATTTAAAAACCAACGGCATGCCAAAGTGCTTAACATAGAACAAATTAACACAAGTATAATCAGAGTCATAAAAATAAAAGTGTAGAATTATGTTCACAGGAAAAAGCCACCAATAGAAAAAATATAACTACAGCACATAGCTATAGCACAATATAACTGTGCCATCAACACACAATGGGGATAAGACATACACAGTGCAAATAAAAAGCAAGATAGGAAAATTAGTAAAATAAATCACTGCAGACAAGGCCAGCATTTAACCGGTAGAAAACGCAAGATTAAACAAATACGTTTTAAGCCGTGATTTAAAAGATTGAATAGAGTCAGACGCCCGAATGCCAATCGGAAGGTTGTTCCACAACTCTGGTGCGGCCAGGGCAAACGCTCGATCACCTCTAGACTTCAGCCGAGATCTAGGCTGCACCAACAGTAACTGTGAGGATGATCTTAAAGCCCTAGCAGGACATATAACCTTAAGAGTTCCTTAAGATAGCTCGGTGCTGTGTTATTAGTGATTTTAAAAGTAAACAGCAGAATTTTAAATTGGATACGGTATTTCACAGGCAACCAGTGCAAATCAGCTAGGACGGGAGTAATGTGGGCAAACTTCTTAGTTTTGGTTAGAATGCGTGCAGCAGCATTTTGGACTGTCTGTAATCTATGGAGAAGGGCAGAGTGGAGTCCAAAATAGAGTGAATTGCAGTAATCCAGCCTCGAAGTTACAAAGGCATGGATGAGTTTTTCCAGGTCTTTATGCGGGATATACTGCCTGGCCTTAGAAATAAGGCGGAGTTGGTATAAACTGGATCTAACAACAGCAGACACTTGTCTATCAAGTTTAAATGAGCTGTCAAGTAACATGCCCAGATTCCTAACAGTGTCGGAAAAGGAGCTAGTGAGAAAACCAAAAGCATCACGAAGTTTGGCACGAAGGACGTCACTGCCAAAGACCACAATTTCAGTTTTCTTATCATAAAGGATAAGAGTATTTGCCAGGAGCCATTGCCTGACCTCACACATGCACCCTCGAAAACTATTCAAGGACAAAGCTAGGTCATCATTTAACTCAAAGTAGATCTGAATGTCATCAGCATAATAATGAAAAGCGATGTGATATTTCTCAAAGATAGCGCTTAATGGAAGCATGTACAATGAGAACAGAGTAGGGCCTAACACAGATCCCTGAGGGACACCACAACAGACAGGTACAGCGAAGGAAGAGGAAGTGACCAAGTGAACCGAGGAGAGCCGATTGGAGAAGTATGATTTAAACCAATCCAAGGCAACACCCTTGATGCCTACAGTGTGCTCAAGTCTTGCCAATAGGATTTTATGATCAACCATATCGAAAGCTGACGATAAATCCAATAGCACTAGGACCGAGGAGCGTCCATTGTCAGCTTTTAGTAGAAGGTCATTGAGAACTCGGAGCAGCGCTGACTCAGTGCTATGATGTGGTTTGAAGGCCGATTGGAATTTATCATTAATGCTATTCTCATCCAGGTAAGCCTGGAGTTGAAGCAAAACTATCTTCTCAAGAATTTTGGCCAAGAACGGAAGCTTGGAAATCGGCCTATAGTTCGCATAATCATTATAATCGAGGTTCCTTTTTTTAAGAACAGGCTGAATTATAGCATGTTTAAAGGCTGATGGTACGCAACCAGAGAGCAAAGAAGAGTTCAAAAGGGACAATATACTAGGTCCAATTGCACTAAAACAGTCCTTAACTATACGAGATGGAAGAACATCATATACGAGATTAGTATTGTTCATTTGTTCAACCAGACGCTTAAGAGTAGGGAGTGAAACGGGTTCAAACTGATAGAAGGAAAAGGAACAGTCAGGGGTAAACGCAGGGCCTGTCATTAAAGGAAGAGCAGATTTAAGAGATGAGACTTTATCTAAAAGATAATTTAAAAATTGTTCGCAAAGAACCGTGGAGCACGGCAGCGGCATAGTGGGGCAGGGGTTGACCACAGAGTTAAAAATTTTAAATAAAATTCGAGGATTGTTACCATTGGTAGAGATAATTTTTGAAAGAAAAGCTGCTTTAGCCATTTTGGCAGCAGTTTGAAACTTCAAGCGACTAGTACGTAGGATGTCGTAAGATGCCTGGAGTTTATCTTTCCTCCACCTCCTCTCATCCCGCCGACACGCACGTCGTAGAGCGCGAACAGAGTCACTTAACCAACATTGTGAGTAAGTTCTGGGGCGCTTCGTTTTAATAGGTGCCACAGTGTCGAGGATGGAGGAACATGTAGTTAACAGGGTATTGGCAAAATTCTCAACCATATGAGGGGTAAGACAATCTGACGTAATAGATGCAGAATACACAAAAGAAGCAGAGAATTTCACCACAGTATCAGCATTAACAGTACGCACATCACATAATAACGTTACATGTTATTATGTGATGTTACTGAAATCATCATGAATAACAGGAGTGGTGATTCCTGTAACTTTGTGTATATAATTTGGCATTTCTTACTGATGTAGGCCAAAAATAAATACATACACTGAGCACCTGATGGCTTTGAACTTTTGTTGTCCATCTTCCATTGGTTTGAATTTTGCGCTCCAGTACAAACACAAATCCCCCAACCCGAGGATCAGCACAATTAACCTAACAGACCTACACCTTAGTTCACAGATTCACTTTGTCTAAGGTTGATTTCTGGGATTTCACACAACCCAGGATTCAGATCGTGAATCCATGATGGGCTTGGATTTACATCATTATAAATGAAATGTGCTCTACTTGGAAGCAGCCGGCCCCGCCCCTTTAAACCTCTCTGCACAGCCCTGCCTAACAGACCTACACCTTAGTTCACAGATTCACTTTGTCTAAGGTTGATTTCTGGGATTTCACACAACCAAGGATTCAGATCGTGAATCCATGATGGGCTTGGATTTACATCATTATAAATGAAATGTGCTCTACTTGGAAGCAGCCGGCCCCGCCCCTTTTGACGGGTTGTGTGAGACTTTAAATCATCAAACTGTAAATTATAGATTAAATTGTTATTGATCCTTTACCCCGAGTCCTAAAGTGTAGATTTATTTTCTTACTCTTCTTATATTTATTGTTTGTTTACTTGCACCGCTGTAACTGCAGCCTCGTCGTCTCGTCTCTCTATATGCTGGACTGTCTGTAGCGGAGATGACAATAAAGTTTACTTTGACTTCAGCAGTGCGCAGGCGCACCGAGGGCTCTCGCGCTCACTTTATAGAATTTAGAAAAAACATGGGTGCAGATTATAAGTCTGTACCATAATATCTGTTTGTTGTTTTTATTTTGTTTTGCGAGTTGGTTATTAGATGCCGCTCCAGCCAGCCAGAGACTCCCCGCCGCCCCGCCCTCTCCTCCCTGTGCCGCCAGCAGCAGGCGCACCTCGCAAACGGAGGGCGCCCTTACTCCCAGCAAATGGCTGATAGAAAACCGATCGGTGCCTACGAATTTCCCAATATGCGCTGGCATGACGTCGGGGAAGCATGGGTACGACCGATTATTTCATTTTTTTCTTGCCCGTGATGCCCCCCCCCACCACGATGCATTGTATTGGTTTGCACACTTACACACACCCAGCTGTGGTTTCCTGTTTTGCTGGACTCTGGAGAGCCCCGCCTTTAACGCTCTTCTCTCACAGAGAGCAACAGAAAACTTGGAAAAACTCCAGATTGACTGAACTCAGTTCAAAGTTACCTTGACACCTTTAGATGTGAGACGTAGTGATGGTCCGCTTGAAGCTGACGCTCCGGTGCGTGTGTCAGAAAGATCAACGCGCTGCTTCAGAAGCACCGTGTCGAGGCTTGATTCGTTTGGCCAGAGTCACGTGATCAGTGACGTCTGAAGCTTCGTTTAGAACGTACCTTTTTTTAAATCGAACTTTATTGAAACACAATGAGTATACAACATACAAACAGATGAAGTTTACAAAAGAACAGAACATGAACATACAGAACCAGGAGTAAAAAAATGATGATATGAGTAGGCGAAAAAAATCAACATATAAATATTGTTCTGAGAGGCTTTTTGTTGGTTGAGTCTGAAATTGATTATATGTACAATTCATATCCTTATAAAAAGGCAGAAATATGGTGTTTTATTAATAAACTTACATTTATGGATATAAAATAGCTAAAAGTATTAACAAATTTTTTATAAAAAACATTTATCATTCTTCCTGGGGAACTTAAAGAAACAGAATAAAACATTTTCCATCGTAAAGAAAACTCCCTTAAAATATGGACAATAACAAAACTGCTAAATTCTTCCAGAATCTCTGTGTAGAGGAACCAAAAGAGATGTGCCACAGTTTCTGGATGATCCCCACAGAAAGTTCAATTAGTATTTATGTCTCTTTTAAATGTTACCATATAGTGACTGGCTGGGTCACATTTATGAAGAATTTTATATGAGATTTCCTTCACCTTGTTCACAATTAGATATTTATGGGATCATCCAGACTGTCTTCCAGGTGATATCTGGAACATGTCGGTTCCAGTAAGATATTCTATATATGGGAGAGACATGATATCTTCTTGGAATAAACTACGTATTCTCTTATTGCTGTTACCAAGTTCCTGTGAAAAGCAGATTTTTCCCACTGCTGACTCAGCTGGATCAGGGAGAGTGACTGAGGCAGATATTGAGCTGTCAGTGTTTTTATATAACATTAAAGTCCCTGAGGGTATGGCACCAAGCACCATTGAGAATTCCCCAACACTGACGGGAAAATTATATAGTGTAAGGAATTCATTGTAAGTAAGTAGTACTCCCTCGTTAAATTTTAAAACTTAGTAGCGGCCGCCATTGTTGGCAGCTGAAATTTGGCTGGGCCGCGCTATGAATTCTGGGATATGGTGGGCCACGAAGGACACACCCGACCCCTCCTTCAAACTCGGGGGAAGGAAGGACGCATTTGAAGGAGTCGAGGAATCGGGACAGCCTTCGTCGCCTGGCTGTGACGTCATCGGCCTTCAAATGCGGCCTCCGGAGGATGCAGCCGACGTTTTGGGACACAGCTTGTGTGTCTTTGTTGGTCATGTGACCTCCCAGGGACTACACATGGAAACGAGCAGTTTAGCTCAAATCTGGCAGGTTTCCATCGTCTGTTTTTGTCCTGATGTCCATGAACATGAACACTGTCCCTGTCAAACACGTCCAGATAATCTGATCCAGTGTTGTTCTTCTTCTGTGGTGTTTGTGATGGAGCAGCAGCTGCTGATCCTGATGTCCTCCACCAAGGGGGCAGCAAATTCAGCTGACTGTCATCATTTATTAAAAAGATGTAACAATGTGACATAATGCAATATAATAGTGTCAGTTACACATTGTGGGTTGCACTGTGGCCAGAATGGACATTACCTCCTGCCTAATGGAAGCTGTCAGCCATCCTGCAACCATGAATTAGATAAGCAGAAGTGAAGGGATTGTTAACAACAATTTAATAATAAAATGTAATGTGATAGTTGCACTTTATTAGCTCCCCACAATCGTATGAATAATAACCATGAATGCACTGCATGCTCATAGCAAGTTCTTTAGGTTTAAAGTGAGATCCTGCTTTAAAGGGCGCTTCATCTGCTGGGAATGACATGTTTCTTCTAGTATGTAAGGCTCAGCCCATCTTACTGGGACTTACTTTTGTAGATCCACATGCTCTAAACCTGCTGCTCCATGATTGGTGCAGAAGCTTTAAGCTACTATTAACAAATAATGACCATGGACTTAGTTGTTACTACAATAACTTATCATTGAGCAACTTTTAATTTTACTTGTAAAACTATGCAAGTAGAATTGAATGGGGCACAGTGAGCTGAGCACAGGCCCACTCTGTGACACTCAGAGGTTTGTGGATATCATACTGAGAGTATTGGACACAGTGCAGCCAGCTTGCAGCCACTTTCCCACCACTTTAGCACAATGTTTACATGAGACTCAGCCACACTAATGTTCCTGGGCAGACATGTGGTGCAGCATGGCTGATGGCACTGTACCTGCAGCTGTCATGGACAAGAACCACTCAATACCTCACCCAAGCCAAGCCTGTGCTGATGTTGTGATCTGAGACCGAGACACTAACCCAGGATCATGATATGATGTTGTGAGAGTTTCACTAAGAATTAGCTCTGATTACAAGATTTCAACCTATCGTAACTCTAATTTGTATTTACTTCAGTTTGTTCATCTTGGAGCTGTGTGCAGCTGAGGACAGTCTTATTATTACCAGGTGAGGATATGTAACAGCCACAGTCTGTAGAGATGATGTCACCATGGAGTGGTGATGTCACTGGAGCTGCCAATATGTGCTCCAGCCAAAGCTACACCAGAGGGTTGTGCTGTGTAACAGGTTGGTGCAGGTGGTGTTATCTACATTTGAACATTAGGCAACAGTCTCATGAAGACACTTTCTATTGTTCACTAAAGACCAACAATAACAGAGACAAAGGGAGAGCAGCAGAACTAGTGCTAACAATTAGCACTGCTAGCCTGCCCACCAACACCAGCTAATGTTCTAAAAACGATGATCAATGATTTTGCTGTAACGGCTCCAGCTGTCTGTGTCAGGGACACGTTGGAGATGAAGTGAGTGATCCAGTGACAAAGGTTTGGAAAGCTGCAGTCAGCTGAGACTAAAGGAGTCACCTGACCGAGAGACCAAATGTTTCACTGAGAACGTCCAGATGAACAGAATCAACCTTTGGGATAATCTGTTCCACACATCCATGTTTCACTTACTGCATTATATTTCCTCATTGCTGTGCACACAGGCCTGTGGCTTATAACCAACTCCAAGTTCAGACTCAGAGGCTGCTGAAGCTGTTTTCTGGAACAGAGACGTGTTGGATATAAAAGCAACTCTTCTTTATGTGTCAGCACTGAGGAAAGGAGCAGCTTCGTTTCTAAGTGTATGAAGGACTGTAGCAGTGTGTGTGTGAGCTTTATTTCACAGACAGAACCATGTCAAAAACACAACTTCAGGTAAAAACAATACAAAATCAAAGAGTCTGATCAGAAGGATTAAACAGAGGAGTGTGGGACTGTTTTTAACAGACAGCAGGTTAAGCCAGGCTGGAGGAGTAAACTGAGCCTCGGTGTGAGCAGCAGTGTGTTTGACAGGAAGCTGAGATAAACAGTCTGGAGCCCATTTAGTGCTTCATATGAAAGTGTGAGGATTTGAAAGCAAATCTAAAATCAAGCAGGAGTCAGTGTGAGAATGATTTGTGCTTTTCCTCAGTCAGATGCTGGGAGTTTCAGTTCATCCATGTTCAGCGTGCTGTGCTTTGTGTAACAGGAGAATATGACAGTATAAATCAAGTCTTCATGTCACTGAAAGCCTCCACAGTCTGCTATGGAGGCGCATCAGTTTGGATTTACAAGAAGAACATTTCTTAAACCTGCCACAAGATGGCGCTCCAACAGAAGGGATGTCCACAGTGTAACACAGACACACACATACTGTGTGAATGTGTGAGTGAATGGGCTTTCAACACAAGGCTTCTGCTGCTACCTTTAATGACATAATTAGCTAACAAGAACAAACTGTTAATTACCACCAAAGAACGGCTCCAGATTTTAGCTGCTGACCATTTTGTGAAACGTTGATTACATCAGCTTATTGTTGATTTTTCAACCTTAATATCAGCTGCTTTAAAGGAGCCTGGTTCTCTCGCAGTAACAGTTTTCTTCACTAGATGCAGTGCAGGCACAGTCTGTGTTTCTAAACTACACACTAATGTTCATTGTTGTGCAGCTAAATCCTCCCTCTGGATGGGAAGAATCCCTGTCAGGCTTCAAACACCTGGCTTGGTGTTCTGGAGCTAATGTGTCACCTGTGAGGACTCTGAGATGAACACACAGCAGACACTTCAGTTCTCCGTCTGTGTGTCCTCAGTTTCCCAGCATGCCTTGGCTGTGGTGGTGGAGGTGAATGAGGGGGAACATGCTGCTCTGTCAGCACTCAGGTTTCATACCTGGTGATCTCAGAGGACAAAGCGGCGTTACAGCAGCGCACGTTGATGAGACCTGATGCTCTGAACAGTTCAGACTTCAGCCTCACTCTGAGAAAACAAACGACTGACTGTCAGCAGCAACTACACCTGCTCCATCAGTGACGGAGAGAAGAACTGAGACTGAGAGACATACAGCTGCAGGTCAAAGGTCAGAAACGCCCGCTCTTCGTACGGGTCAGGAGTTAGTACTGCAGAGGTCAGAGGTCAGCTTGCTGACAAACCATTTGAAACAGTTTGGAGCTAAAAGCACAACAGCAGAGGAAAGAAGAGACACTGCAGAGATGATGCAAAATATTGTGTTTTGTTCTCAGCTGTCAAAAAGTGTAACACACGTGTTCCAGCACAGCCTTTGTGTACTTTCACTTCTCCATACTGTCCATTGGAAATCCTGTTTGTTACTTTTTGATTTCAGTCCATGTGTCCAAAGCAAACTTCTGTCCCACACTTTCTCTGCTGACTCTTCACCGATGCTCAGATGATCTCAGATGATTTCACCAGAACTCATCAAAATTCGGGCTCCACAGAAACCCAGACGTCACTAAACAAGCGTAACAAGCAAAGTGAAAACTGGTCGTTCAGCTTTATTGACCAAAGATAAGCTCACATGTCACCTCATGACACAGACACTTATTTCCACAGCATGCACGAGGACTGACAATAAGTGTCTATAAAGCCACTTCTATCTGCCACACCTGTGCTTCTGTCATGGTTGCTCTCCTCTCACTCTGTCATTTATCCACAGTCTGCCTCCCTCTGCTCCGTCAGCTGACGTCCTCTCTACACCACCTGCTGTGTTTTATCCTGCAAAAACACATTTAAGAAGCGTTGCACCGAGTAACGGGAGGAACTGCTATAAAATCCATTTAAAGGAGGTGGTGCTGAGTGCTGTGACTGGGGTCCCACCACTGACATCACGGGTGGAGGACATGTTGGAAAACTGCTACAAAGTGCTGTGCAGCCAGCAGAGCTTACAGTCTGTCCTGTGTGTCATACAGGCTCTCACACTTAGTGTTTCTGTGACACATTGAAGAGAAGTTTGTGTTGTTCACAGTTGTGCTTGTACTGAGTGACAGCTGACATGACCTAACAGGAATAATGTGTCTGTGCTGAATGAGAAGTAACACACAATGAAGTCTTGATGCATCTCAATCATCCAGGAAAGTGAGTCTGTTGCTTCTGTTCATCTGGACGCAGCGTTTTGTGGGAGAAACGTGTCGTCATCATCAGGTGACGTCTTCAGTCTCAGCTGCAGGTTTCAGTCTTACAAACAGGACATTTGCATAAAGACTGAAAGCAGCTGCAGGAACGATGGGCTGGGAGCTCCGTTCCTTCATCTTAATTATGCAGATTCTCAGGACCATTGATCAACAACCACTGATCCATGTCCATGAGTCCCATTCACAGAGATGTGGGAATGGCTGCAGTCACAGCATGTAAGATGGAAATAAATGAGAAGTATTTAGCTGAAGTGGATTTGATTTATGTTACTTCTTTTTTAACTTGTAGTTCTACATTGGAAGATTATTGTGATATTGAAATATAAAAATACATTTATATTCTATTATTTTCTCAAAATAAGCGTCACACTCGTGGAAGCCGGTGTAGCCGCCGAAACGCCTGCATTTATGGAGACTTTCAGCCCCAGGTAGGCCAGTTATGGATCTTGGGATCCACATTATGTCAGCAGCTGTTCTCCACCGTGAACTGTGTTCAAACAAACACGCTCACGCCTCACAGACGACAGCTTACAGTCCTGTAGAGATAAAGTGACTTCGTACAGCCCCGTCTTCAGTCTTGTGGAGATGATCTCGACGCTTTGGTGGATGTTACTAGCTCCTGTGCAGTATTTTGTAAAGACATGATTATACCCCGTAAGCGCGTTAAAATTTACGCTAACAATAAGCCATGGGTCACTAAAAGTGTCAAATCCTGTTTAAGGAAAAAGAGACAGGCCTTTAAAGAGGGGCTGTTACCGATTTTCAGACAGCTACCAAGGAAATGAAAATCGAGATGTTGAAAGCAAAACAGACAAAAACCTTCTTGAAAGCAAATTTGCTGCAAAAACTTTTGGGTCTGCCTGGACTTGTATGAAAACCATAGCAGGGTTTCAAAACCCCCAGAGCAGCAGTCAGGTCATTTTAGATGTTTTAATTCAGACAGAGATTTTCAAATGCTTTAAACATGTTTTCTGCTCGTTTTAGTTCTTCTGATTTCAGCGAGGATATTTGGGAACTGAAACAGAAACTGAGAGATACTCAGCACTTTATCATTGAACTCAGCGATGTTAAAAAGGCCTTTCATACAGTCAATGTGAACAAGAGCCAGGGTCCTGATAATATTAGTGGCCGCCTAATTAAACCTTGTGCTGATGAACTCAGTCCTATATTTCAGGTTATTTTTAACAAATCCTTGCAAACACAACATGTGCCCTCTCTTTGCAAAGAAGCAGTCGTGGTTCCTGTCCCTAAATCTAAACGACTTCAGGCCTGTTGCCTCACTTCAGTTGTCATGAAAGTCTTTGAAAAAATCCTCAGAAATGTGATTATGAAGAGACTGAAGGTCAGCTGGATCCAATGCAGTTTGCATACAGGCCCAACAGAGGAGTGGAGGACGCACTTTTGACTTTACTAAATCTGATTCTTAAACATGTAGAGAGTGAAGGGACTTTTGCAAGACTTCTTTTCATTGATTTTTCTTCGGCTTTTAATACAACACAGCCCCATATTTTAATTAAAAGACTTTTAGAACAGTTTGAAATCAGGAAAAACCTGCTGGGCTGGATTTTAGATTTTCTAACTGACAGGTCACAAAGAGTGAGAATAAATGGGGTTCTGTCTGACCCAGTGTTCTCCTCCACAGGTTCTCCTCAAGGCTGCGTCCTATCGCCCTTATTATTCACTCTCTATACAAACATGTGTCAGGGCAGACATGAAAACAGGGTCATTATTAAATATGCAGATGACTCTGTTATTGTCAGCTTACTGAAAGAGGGTGAAACTAACCACGGCCCAGTCATTGATGACTTTGTTCAGTGGTGGGAGGAGTCTTATCTCCAGCTGAACATATCTAAAACAAAAGACATGGTTGTTGATTTTAGGAAACAACAAAATGGGCACGGAGTCACTTTAATTAAAGGTCAGAAAATAGAGCAAGTGCAATCATATAAATATCTTGGGACCATAATCAATGAAAAACTGAACTTTGATCAAAATTGCAAATCAGTTTGTAAAAAGGGTCACCAGCACCTTTATTGCCTTAGGAAACTTGTTCATTTCCACATTGACCAAAAAATGTTAACTTTGTTTTCTCGTTCTTTTATTGAGTCTGTTTTATCCTTTTGTTTGGTGGCATGGTTCGGTCAGACCTCTGTCACAGAGAAAAACTCTCTGAATCAGATAGTGAGATGGTCCAGTCGTCTGATAGGTGAGCCACAGTCTTGTTTAGCCTCCCTGTACTCTGAGCAGGTACAGAGGATGGCTTTATCAATCCTTAAAAATGGTTCCCATCCTCTAAGGGGTGAATTTCAGCTTCTTCCCTCAGGACGGAGGTTTCTATTTCTGAGATGCAGGACAAAGCGTTATAAAAATAGCTTTGTCCCCGTTGCTGTCACTGAATTAAATAAGAACTGTTTTTGATTCGAAATATTAAAGTATGTGTCACAGTGAGTTTTATATATTTACTAGGTATGTGTGTTTTTAAAGGGATGTCAAATGCTGTCATTTGTCTGTAAAGCAAATTTACCTTGCCTTTGGGTATAAATAAAGTTACCTTACCTGCAGACGCTGTGCGCAGAGGTTCAGGAGCAGAAGTCCCGTTGTAAACATATCACGGCAGACCCGACGATGTTTGCATGAACGCGCTTTTTTTAAAAGTCAGGTCAAGGCTCCAAAAGCCCAAAGGCGATATAACAGTTTGTGTTTGCTACATGGATCATTGTAGTTCAGCTTTCCTTTGTTATATTTCTTTAAGAGCTCAAAATGTGTTCATTACATAAATCAAATGTAATTTTCTCTGTAGCACTTCATGGATTTCATAAGCAACACACTGTAGTTGTTCACACAAAGCATAAAGGTAAAAACAATATACACAGTGTTATCTTCATTTTAGATGTCACAAAGTATTTGCGGCTCCCAGTGTTTTCCCGAACCCTGACCCTTTGCGTGGAAACCGGGTCCAAAAGGCTCTTTGGGTGTTAAAGGTTGCTGACCCCTGCACTAGGCCCACTAGTCCCCAGAGATCAGGAAAAGGGCCTGAGGGTGCTGTGTTTGGAGTCTGCTGGTTACAGTGTGCAGGACCTCACAGGCTGCTGCAGCGTTAGCAGAGGGCGGGACATACACAGCTATCATAATCACGTGTGTAAACTCTCGTGGTAGATAGTACGGTCTCATGCTAACCGCTAGCAGCTCAATGTCCTTACAGCATAGCGTCTCTTTGATAGAGAAATGCCCAGAGTTACACCATCTATCGTTCACAAACACAGCCAGACCCCCTCCTCCCTTCTTACCACTCTCCGCTGTTCTGTCATAAGAGGCTCAGCAGCTAAAGCAGCACACCTGGGTCTCCCAGCCTATTAAAAGCAGCCCTTTGCTTCACCTGCTTCACTAAACATTATTATTTTAAGCAGAGTGGTGTGATTTATGTAGGCATTGCTGTGTGACAGGATGACTTTTCTTGCACACCCACCAAATGAGGGCGCACATGCTTCCACGCCCACTGGTGACTGCACACATCCTTTCAAGGAAGCATTTCATTCATCCCTAACAAATGGAACAAAACACTGTGCAGCGTGTTCAGGTTTGAACGTGGCCCTGGCCTCTCTCTGCATCCACCTGGCACATGCAACACACATCCACTCCCTGCTGAACTGCTTGTATTTGATGTGTTGAAGTTTTGGTAAAGTTTGAATAAATTCCACTTTATTTATAGGAACATTTCATCTGTGGACTCCTGCTTCCCCTCTCCTTGAGCCAGTTTGTGACGGGAACATGACATAAGAAAAGTAATTTATCCCTTTTTGATTCTGTGTATCTGGCGCTCATCCAGTGAGTTCACACTTGGCAGAAACAGACTGAATTTGTCTGGAGAACTTTGGCTTCAGCCAAGTTAGATAAACACACTGTGTCTCTGTCAAAACAGCAGTGTAGTTGTGGCACCCCTGTGAGGGAATGATCACATGAATATTATTTTGTGTAAAACACTCATGTAACGGGACATTTTTCATTGCTATATGTATTTATTTTCAGTTTCTTTAAGAGGATAGAAAATCCATGTAACAGGGATTCATTTTATGTTAGAAAGCAGTGAGGGCGGAACTTTGGTGCTTGCTCCGGGGTTTCGGGGAGCAGTAAGTGGAGCCCACCTTCCGCTGCTTCCTCAGACACGTTCTGGAGGAAAGCAGAGACGCATCGTGTCTTCCTTACTCTGCTCTTCACCTGCTTTTACAGGTCGGTACACGGTGCTCGCACCGAAAATGTTGTTTATTGTCACCATGGTTACCCACGTTAATGTGAATGGGAGAGTTAAGGCGGTCCGCCAAAGTTATTTATATGTAAACACGGGAGAAAACCAGAGGAGTGTCCCGCGCGACCGCACCGCGAGCCCGCTCGTTAGGTGGAGCGCTCGTGAAGCAGAGTCAGTGCGCTCCTATGCTCTGTGCAAACGTGTTGTAATGCTCCAATCAAATCAGTTCTGTGAGATGTGAATGTTAATAGTTCTGTTAAAGTGACTGAGTAGATTAGCTAGTGTAACACAAGCACTCTGAGCAACTCTGTGTAGCTAACAGAGGCATTCATGGGTTGATTCAACAAGCTGTGTTTCATGATGCACTAAATAGTGATTTTGCCAGTAAATTACTGGAGGGAACAAATGTAATGTATTTACCAATGCTGTTATTGAATAGAACTGTTTAGCCAGTAAGACACTGCAGAAGACAATGTGATGTGTTTATTGATATGATAAAAGGATGTAGCTGTTATGGAAAGAAGTGTGAACTTGAGAAACTGAACCAGTTAAAAAGAGTATATTTCACTGATGTTGTGAAATAAGTAAATGTCATTGATGTGAATGAGGAACCAGCTGAACAGTATATTGAAAGCTCATGTTTAGTGTTTTATAGCATTTATTTGTGTGAAATAAATCAGACTCAGACACGTTCTGGAGGAAAGCAGAGACGCATCGTGTCTTCCTTACTCTGCTCTTCACCTGCTTTTACAGGTAACATGTTTGTCATCGAGGTCTTCATCCTTGGGACCCGTAACATAGTAACTTCTTCATTGTTATACTTCTATAGTTTTCCCATTTTGTGAGCTGTGGATGTGGAAAGTGTCTCAGTGACACATCCACATGAAAACGGCGTTACCTTCGTTCATTTGCACGTCAAATGAACGAGCTGTTTGGACTTTAACGTCACAGCTGATGCTTCGATACTCGAACTCAAGAGTTCAGCTTCCACTCAGAGGTACAAGTACACACAGCAAAGATAAACGTGTACACAAGGTGGAACCCACAAGTGCACAGCTCCAACCAGAGATGGGCAGTAATCCGATTACTTTTTTCAAGAAACGAGTAAAGTGAGGGATTACTATTGCAAAAAAGGTAATTAGATTACTGTTACTTTCCCGTAAGCACGCTGCGTTACTGCGTTACTAAAACCGCAGCTGTGTGCAGATGAACAATGGATAATCTATCGAGTGTGGAGAGAGTGTGAGCGTGCAGCGTTTAAAGCGTGGAAGCACTGACCTTACTTTGAGTTTGACTCTGTAAAAAGTGACAAAAACATTAGCGTCCGCTGTTCACTGCGTGGGAAGACAACATGCTCACTCACTATGTGTTAATGGGCATGCTTATTTATAACTTTGATAAAATGTCATAAAAATAATTCCATGCCAGCTCACCATTGGTGATCAGGTAGTTTCTGTTCCAGTTCCAGTCCCATAAATCATGAAGCTTGCTGCCAGAAAAGCTTCAAATCTCCTTTGAAAGCTGTTTGTGGTCTTGATTGTGGGAGCTTCAGTTGTCTGACTCCAGCTGCCACACAGTGCTCACTGATATCATTTGCAAAAACCCCAGTGTGACAATATTTATCAGTGAAGCAGAAATCAGGAAGTGACGACTTTTCTTTGAACATTTGCTAAGGCTAAGCTGTGCTTTCTACCACAGTTGGGAATTTCCTGGTTTACAACAAATTATTGTGTCAACACCGCATAAGATTTCAAACTACAGGAAAATCACTGGAGTTATAAGAGGCAGACAACCACACACACACCACATGCATGCTGTTGCTATTTATTGTGGATTAACCTGTCAAGGGCAAGAACAAAAGAATTCTGCCTCAAATACAGGAAATCATAGCTTTCCTGTATTTCCTCCATTGTTGGCATGCTGGTTAGTGCTGTTGCTCCACAGTAAGAAGGTCCTGGGCTAAATTATCCATGAATGTAAACGGCTGTGTGTTTCTATCTGATAGACTGGTGAGCTGTCCAGGGTGTACCCTGCCTGGTAACCTATCACTTCAGGGTTATTTCCCAGCCCTGCTGCAACCAGGATAGAGATAGGAGGATGGTAGTTGTTGTAGACCCATTCAATTTCAATTGAAGGATTAAAATGTTCCAGGAGCTCAACTTACTCCATCTGAACATGTTTCAATCGTGTTTTATGAACACAACATGCAGCTTTACTGAATATGAAAAGGTTGTGTTGATTTAACTCAGTTGTTTAAGTTTCTGCCAAAGCAAAACCTTTGTGTGCAACCAGTGTCCACTATTGAATCAAGTAAATCCAACATGTTTTTGTCAGTGCAAAAGGAGTTACGGTGCCTGTATTCCTGCACAATATTGTCCCGGGAGGGAGAAAAACTTTCTGGTGAAGTTTTGGTTGATTTTTGGGTTTTGCTTGACACTAGGTTGATTTTATCAGTGAGGTTTGGATTGTTTTCTTTCTCTAAGAGAGAGAAAGATGGTTTTATGCTTGGACATGTTTGCAATGGGCCCCAGTATTTGTTACTTTATTAGTATTTTATTGGTTGCGTTTGTTTGTGCTTTTGTTACAGTGCACTGAGATAAGAACATCTGAGAGGTGTGATCCACCGCTGGTGATATTTTGGTATTTTGTGAGTTCCCGATTTAACAAATCAGCTCTTTAATCCAGACCTGAGAGGTTGAACTTTAAAGCGCTATAAAATATTCTTACTGGAAACAGTGGCAAAGTGTTTTTCTCCATGATTATAATGGGCTTGGGAGAAATTCACTTATATGTGACATTGATCACATGAGAAGTCCTGAGCCTAAAAGGATTGCAGCGAGTCAATCCAGTCCAAAAACAAGGAGCTGTTTTCCTTTAAAATGATGACGTCATCTTGCTGGTGATGGAGGCTCGAATAGGCTGCGCGTGAGACTCCATTATCAGCAATATCTGGTATGAATGTGTGTGGATGTATGCATGTGACTGGACTGTGACGGACTGACGACTAAAAGTTTAACTGACTTGATACTGAGACAAAAACGGTGCCGACTTTAGGATTAGTGAATGTCCACAACAATTCACCCAGCCTGTAGAAGAAGGGTGGAGGTTTTGTCTTGCTTTGTTTGTGCAGGAGCAGAAGGATGACAGAGACTAAAGGGGGAGGCTGTAGCTTCACATGAGTGTGAGCTGCAGACTGAACCCTTTGGTTGCTAATGTTGAGTCACTGATGTTTGCATTAAGAAAATTGTGTTTTATTAGCTGTGTTTTAATTAAGGTATCACATTATATTGTTGGGAATGTTAAATGCTAAAGTGAAGAAAAGCTTTGATTTCACTCATGACTGAACATGTTATTATTAACCATAGCAGGCCACTGTAAAGAGTCAATTAACTGTTATAGAGGAAAAAAAGGCCAAAAACTCTGTTAATACCTATGAATAACAGGCAATGATAGACTTGTCACATTCAAAATAGAGATATGTAATAATAAACATGGGTCCGTGTCATTTAGGTTCTCCATTGAAATAGTCAATCATTTAGAAAACTAGAATATATATATATATATATATATATATATATATATATATATATATATATGTCTCAACGCTGTTTCTCAATAATATTAAAAACCTAAAAACTATTGTTGTGGAAGATAGAAGTCACTGTGACAGCCCTCTGACTGTGGAGGACGTTTGTAATCCTATTTCTGCACTTAAGGCCAACAAATCTCCCGGCACAGATGGTTTAACTGCAGAGTTTTATGAATCATTTTCTAATCTCCTGGCTCCGTTCTTACTGCAGCTTTTCATAGGAAGTGTAGAGAATAACATCCTCCCTCCTACTCTTACTCAGGGTCTCATAACACTTATTCCAAAGCCAAACAAAGACTTACTTCTTATTGATAATTGGAGAGCCATCTGTCTGCTCAATGATGACTATGAGATTATGGCTTTAGTACTTGCTAACAGAATGAAAGAGTTCTTGGACACAATTATGGATGAGACACAATCAGGCTTTATGAGAAACAGACACCTTTCTAAGAACATGAGACTGGTTTTAGATCTACTTGATTACTCTGATTTGGTATCTGACTATAGCTTCATTCTCTTCCTGGATTTTTAAAAGGCTTTTGATACAATTGAACATCAATTTATTTTCCACTCTTTGGAAAAATTTGGCATTTTTCTGTAAAGCTATCAAAACCTTGTACACGAATGGCAATAGCTCAATTAAAATGATTAAGACTCCACCCCGAGATTTGACCTGTTATACAAGGAATCAGCACAGCTGATAAGGAGCTCATCATCAGCCAGCTAGCTGATGACACCACACTCTTCTTGAAGAATGCAAATCAAATCCGTCCAGCCCTTAGTGTTATTAGTGATTTCTCTGAGGCATGTTAATACTTTTAGCTATTTTATATCCATAAATGTAAGTTTATTAATAAAACACCATATTTCTGCCGTTTTATAAGGATATGAATTGTACATACAATCAATTTCAGACTCAACCAACAAAAAGCCTCTCAGAACAATATTTATATTGTAACAGTTGCTATTGTAATGCAGTGTATCACCACATGGCGGCGCCTCCTGTCTCACGACTGGTGTCACCCCCTTTTTGTTCTTCTTCGCACTCCTCCTGTAATGGATGCTCCCGTGTGTACGCGGACTAGTGTGCTCTTTAGTAATGTGTGGTAGAGGTAGCACTTTTATTTTTGATATTGTAAATAAATGAGTACTTTTTGGAAAGTCAGAAGCTGTTGCTCATTCGCTACCCACCTGCACACCCCTGGCTTCATCTCCACTGCACGTTACAACTGGCGCCCGAACTTTTTCCCCTTGGACTTCAGACGATTTTTGCATCCCGCCGAGGATTCTTCTCTTCTAGCACGTGAACTGTCTCGGAAATCCCCCCAGTTTTGCGGACGCTCGGACGTTTTCTCCAGCCATGGCCGCAGCCTCAGCTCAGGTGGGACCCGACTAATTTCTGGATACCGTGGTGTGCCGCTGCTCCGCTTGGGAGAAAGAAAAAGAGAGAAGCTGACTCCGCGACGCGAATGGACTCCGTGGATTTGTTATTTTGTTGTTGGTTTCGTCTTCTAAGGATTAATTCTTCTGTGGAGAGCCTGGACATGAACATTTCTGCTGGCTTTTCATTCCCCTTTCCCTCTGCTGAGACTGACTGTAGCACATGTAAGTGATAGCTTGGCCGACTACAACCGTTGGTGCTTGTCTTTGGCTCAGTATAACAAAACGACTTAAAACTAATCTTGCATTGAGCTCTAGTGTTGCAGACATGCTATTGTATTAACATGGTTCTGATCACTCCAGTCTAATTTCAGTTGTTGGGCGAAATTTTATATGTGGTTTTTCTAAATTTAATCTTGAACGCATTTTTGCAGTTTTGTCTTTCTAGTCTGACCTAACTGACTCTTTTACTGCTATATCAATAACTGCGCTGTGCCCTGGAGCGGCTTAATTTTTTTGAAATCGCAATGGCACACTGCCCAGACGACTCTGACTCAGACATGGAACTTACCTCGTTACCTATGTGCCAGATAGTTGAAAATGTGACTCCTAGCCTTAGCCAACAAGTGGTGGAGTTAAGAACTGAGGTGAATAAGCTTAGTGATTGTTCACGTGACTCACTGAACATACAGCAGAGTTTACTAAGGCAGTGGGACCAACTCACAACGGGGAACTCTCCCCCTCCTGCAGTCCCACAGTCTCCTGTTTTCCCAATGGCCACATCGACACCTCATGTTCATGTGATGGACAAAACTGAACCCACCAACAGTACCAATCCGTTCCTGCCCAGCAACCCATTTCAACCTACAAATCCTTTCCTCCCATCTCACTCACTTGAACTCAGCAGCACTTCCAGAGTGATTGCGGCAGCTTTACATCACGCAAAGCTGGAGCCTCCTGTGTATGCTGGGGACGGAAAAGTGCAACCTGAGGACTGGTTAAATGCAGTTGGCACATACAAAGCCTCATTGAACCTAACTGATGGGCAATTGCCAAACGAACTGCCACACTTTCTTGCAAAAGAGCCCGGGAAATGGTTCAAGGCACTGTGCTCCCACATCACATCATGGGCTCAATTCTGTCAACTGTTTAAGACAGTTTTTCTGCCCTCCGACAACCAAGAACGCATCCTGAGAGGAATTTTGGATCGTGTTCAGGCTCAGGACAAGCCGCTCCCAACCTTTGTCGCCCACATGTTGAGTGAGTTTGACAAACTGAAGAGCCCCCCACCTGAAAAAGACAGAATTGACCTAATTAGTAAACATGCTCTCGAAAAATACAGAGTTGCCCTGTATGGCGCTAATGTCACTTCTGTAATGGACCTGCTGCTACGCGCTCATGAGCTTCACTCAGTGCTTGGACCACAAAGACCACAGCCTGCTTTATGTAGCAAAGACAACTATAAGCCTGAACCTTACTGCTTCAAATGCTCTCAGCCAGGGTTCACTACACGCACCTGCCCAAACTGTAACACCCACAACGAGCCTCGAACACCACTAGGCATGGCCCAGTCCAGCCATTGCCAGCACCTGGCCCCTCTGACCCTGGCCATGAAAAGGTGGAATTAAGCAGCACCACATCCCAGCCACAATACAGGCAGTCGGGAAACTACAGGGGGGGGGACATTTCACAGAGGCCAACCTTCCCCCAATTACTAACGGAGCCTCACACGCCCGATTCACTACAGGGTGGACACAGTCTTGGACACTTGGAAGACAATTTTTCACAAGTCCACTGGAATACCCCACTAAGAACGAAAGTGAACTTCAATGCTTCATCTGTGGATGCTACCCTCGACACGGGTGCTTCCCTCTCGGCTGTACGAACAGATCTCGTTCAAGTAAATGACTCTTACCCTAGAAACACAAGTGAGTGGAATGGTCCTGCAGTTAACCTCGCCAATAATGCTCCCTGTATCCCTGTTGGTGTTATTTGGCTCAATATTCATGAACAAGAACTTTTACCAGCGTTTTGCCATAATACCAGATTTGTCCTCTCCTTTCATTCTGGGAATGGATTTTATGGCAAGAGCTTCTGTTTCTATTCACGTTCCCACTAGACGAGTCTACATTGAGGACATCCCCTGCCCACTCGCAGACAATGAAGAGGACCTTCAAAATGATTACTCACATTCACCTGGAACACTGATGTCTTTGGACTTGGTTCGCTCCGACTTAACAGCCAAACTGTCTGAAGCAAGTCTCTCAGAGAACAACAAGGATGCTTTACTAAATCTGCTCAGCAAGTTTAGCTCCTTGTTTGATGGTCAACTTGGTCGAACGGCTCTCACTGAGCACGCCATAGAGACTGGCAATGCAACACCTGTCAATCTCCCACCCTATTGCACGTCACCTGCTAAGAAACGTGTGATTGAAGAACAAGTGCAACAAATGTTGAAGGACAACATCTTTGAACCTTCCACAAGCCCTTGGGCAGCTCCTGTAGTCATTGTAAATAGAGCGGCCATGGAACCAAGGTTTTGTGTGGACTTTCGAGGGCTCAACCAAGTTACCCGAAAAGACTCTTATCCCCTGCCTCGTGTAGATGAGTCTTTGGACTTTCTGGCAAGAGGAAAGTTTGTCTCGACATTGGACTTAGCGCGAGGCTATTGGCAGGTTGCTGTAGCAGAGGACTCGAAGCCTAAAACTGCCTTCATCTCTCACTGCGGTCTCTTCCAGTTTCGGGTGCTGCCCTTTGGGCTCTGCAACGCACCTGCAACTTTTCAGAGACTCATGAACTGTGTGCTTGCTGGCCTCATTTACAAAACGTGCGCAGTCTACCTGTCACGCAACCCTTTAGGTGTTATCGCCTCACCTACCTTTGAACAGCACTTAGTGGATCTTGAGGAGGTGCTGGGCAGACTCCAGGCTGCTGGCTTGTCATTGAAGCTCAAAAAGTGCCAATTCTGCCTCGATGAATTCACCTTTCTCGGGTACCGCATCACATCATCAGGTGTTAAGCCCGATCCGGACAAAGTAAAGGCGGTTAAGGAGTTTGATACCCCAACCTCAGTGAAACACGTCCGTCAGTTCCTTGGCTTGACTGGCTATTATCGACGCTTCATTCAGAATTATGCCCGCCATGCCGAACCTCTTCACGCCATCACCAGAAAGGACAATGCTTTCCACTGGGACGACAGCTGTCGAAGGGCCATGGACACTTTGAAGGATCATGTCACATCAGCCCCAATCCTGTCATTTCCAGACTTCAACCGTCCCTTTTCCATTCACGCCGATGCATGTGACATTGGTCTTGGGGCAGTGTTGATGCAAAAGGATGACAAGGGTCGTGAGTATGTTGTGGCTTTTGCTAGTCGCTCCCTTCACAAAGCTGAACTCCCCTACTGCACTTCAGAGAATGAGTGACTTGCTGTGATATGGGCTCTGGAACACTTCCGCCCTCGTCAAAACCCAACGGGCCGACTCGCCCGCTGGTCACTTCGTTTGCAGGACTTTGATTTCACAATAGTGCACAAACCTGGTGCACAGAACAAAGTTCCCGACGCACTGTCACGCAACCCTTTGCCTCTGACCTGTGACAGGCCGACTGATCTTTTACCAGATCATGCTGTTATGGGCAGCCTGGACATTCGTACTCTGCCCCCCGTCATTCTGGCTGACCGTTCACAATTCAGACAGCTGCAGTTAGACGATCATGTCACAGGTCCACTCCTCAGAGACATTGAAGCAGACTCTCTGAACAGCTCGGACAATGCCACCTTGTTACAGTATGTTGTGTATGACTCTCTTTTGTATCACAGAGAACCCAAGTCCACATGTGCTTTGCACCCCTTGAAAGAGCTGAAACTGTTTGCCCCTACTTCCATGAGAGGCACCTTGCTGGACTATTACCATGACCACCCCACAGCAGGTCACTTGGGTGTTTCTAAGACATTGGCTAGACTGCGTTTTAGGTTTTTCTGGCCCAAAATGGCAGCTGATGTGAAACGCTATGTGATTTCATGCTCAGTGTGCCAACTCACCAAGCCAAGTCAGAAAAAAGCAGCCGGTCTTATGGTTCCCATTGTCCCCCAGAAACCCTGGCAGTATGTGGGTGTGGATTTTGTTGGGCCACTTCCCCGCACCCCCACTGGTAATGCTTATTTGATCGTGTTTGTTGACTATTTGACTAAATGGGTTGAAGCCAGTGCTGTCAAAGAAGCTACATCTCAGGTAGCAGCTGGTAAATTCGTCACTGACATTTTTGCTAGGCATGGTACACCCACTTACCATGACAGCTATATGGAGAGGAATCTGTCTCCCAAGGCCCTACTTGGATATAGGGGGCCCGGCTCTCCGAGGCCGTGTTATCTCAGAAGGGTTCATCCAGACTCTCCTGTCGACTGGCTTTTCATCCCCTCGGTGAGTGGAATATATGAACGTGAAGGCTCTGATCCCGAGAATTTACGCCCTTTAATTCGAGAAACTCGAGCTTCTTCCAACAACAATGTTTTCACCCCGCTGTCTATGGCGCTCTTTAATGCCCGATCTTTGACGAATAAATCGTTTGTGCTTAACGATTTTATTGTTTCTAAAAATCTGGACTTCCTGTTTTTGACTGAGACCTGGCAACGGGGGTCGGATTATTCGGCTACTATTGAAATGTGCCCATATGGCTTCTCTGTCATTAGCCAGCCTCGAGGATCTGGTCGTGGAGGAGGCCTCGCGGTGGCATTTCGGAGCCGTTTTAACTGCCGTTCAGTGAAAGTTGGACACTTTCTGTCTTTTGAACTGCAGCTCATCAAAATCGGAAAGAAGGATCCTTTTTACTGTGCGTTGGTTTATCGCCCTCCTGGCCCAAACAGCTCGTTTTTAGCCGAGTTTAGTGATTTTCTGTCCTCTACTATGAGGTTGTCTAAATTGCTTCTTGTGGGGGATTTTAATATACATGTTGATGATGAGTCCGACCTCTTTGCTAGGGGTTTTACCAGCATCATGGACTCTTTTCATTTTATCCAACATGTATCTGGCCCCACACATAACAAAGGCCATACACTGGACCTTGTTTTTTCTTTGGGTCTGAATATTGATTATATTTATTCTAAGGACATTTTTATTTCTGACCATTATTGTGTCTTTTTTAATATGTCTTTTTATGAGCCTATGTCTCCTGTTCATCGGACAGTTATTTCCCGCACTTTAGACTCCTCCACAGCACAGAAGTTCTCTGATGCTTTTAATTTAACATTATCCCCACAAAACGATGTTGATTTTTCTATAGATCTATTCAATTATCATTGTCTTTCGATCTTAGATGAAATCTGTCCGATTAAAATGAGACCTGTGCCTGTTTCCAAGTCTGTACCCTGGTTAAATGACAACATTCGTCTTATAAAACGTAATTGTCGTAAAGCTGAGCGGTTATGGAGGAAAACCCACTTAAATGTTCATCTCCTTTATTTAAAGGATCTTTTAGCCTCCTTTGACAATGCTATTAGAGTTGCGAGGGCTGCTTACTTTTCTCAGTTGGTTTCAAAGAGCAGAGGTAATCCTAAAGTTTTATTTGATACTATTACTAATATTATTACTCCTGCTCCACCTGCTGCTATTATTTCTTCTGTTGAAGATTGTGAAACTTTTCTTGCTTTCTTTTTAGAAAAAATTAGCAACATAAGGAAAAACCTGTCTTTTTCAGCGTCTGCGCTGTCTGTTCCCACGCCAGCTCGGCCTGTTGTTTTAGAAGGTTTTTCACCTGTTTCACTACCAGAGCTGGGAAAAATAGTTAGTGCAACAAAATTATCCTCTTGCTCTCTTGATTTTTTACCTGCATCATTATTCAAAAATGTCTTTTACTCTACTGCTCCCTGTATTCTTACTATAATTAATACCTCCTTGGCCTCGGGCATAGTCCCTGCCTATTTTAAAACTGCTGTTATACATCCCTTGTTAAAAAAGCCTATGCTGGACCCATCTCTCACTAGCAATTATAGACCGATCTCAAAAATTCCGTTAATTGCTAAGATTCTAGAGAAGATCGTGGCTAAGCAGCTTACAGCAGTTTTAGATAAATATAGTATTTTCGACAAATTTCAATCTGGCTTTCGTAAAGTTCATTCCACTGAAACAGCCCTTCTTAGAGTTTCTAATGACATTTTGTTACAAAGCGATGCAGGTAAATGTTCTGTTCTCTTAATGTTGGATCTTACGTCGGCCTTTGATACTGTTGACCACTATATTTTACTTAACAGGCTGAAACACTGGGTCGGTGTCTCTGGGACTGCATTGAAATGGTTCTCCTCGTATCTCTCTGAACGATATTCTTCTGTGGCAGTTTCTAAGTATAGATCATCTTCTGCGTCCCTGTCTTTTGGTGTGCCACAAGGCTCTGTGCTAGGGCCATTACTGTTTCTAGTTTATTTACTCCCTCTCCAGCACATTTTGAGCCCTTTTGAGGATATTTGTTACCATTGTTATGCAGACGATATCCAACTCTATATATCTTTTAAACCGGAAGAGGCTTCTAAGCTGCGGCTTTTAAATGTGTGCTTGGAAACCATTAAAGGCTGGATGGCTGAAAACTTCCTCCAACTAAATGAAAATAAAACCGAAGTCCTCTTATGTGCCCCAGATAGACATATACCCAGTATAATAAATGCTCTTGGTCCTCTTTCAACATTTGTAAAACCATCTGTCAGGAACTTAGGGATTATCCTTGATCCTGCTCTTACGTTAGATAGTCATGTTAAATCTCTTGTTCGGTCTTGCTTTTATCATTTAAGGAATATTTCTAAATTGAGCTCTATAATATCCTATACCGAACTGGAAATTGTTATTCATGCTTTTATCTCTTCACGACTGGACTATTGCAATTCCCTGTTTACTTGTCTGAACAAAGGTTCTTTGGAGCGTCTGCAGATCGTTCAGAATGCTGCAGCAAGACTTTTGACGAAAGCTTCTAAATATTCACATATAACACCGTTGCTTATGCAGTTACATTGGCTTCCTGTCGAATTTAGAGTCCATTTTAAGATTTTGGTTTTAACTTTTAAGGCTCTTCAACAACAAGCACCACCATATATTATTGAACTTTTATAGCCCTATGCCCCTAGTAGGTCTCTGAGGTCGAGTAGTCAGGGCCTACTTGTCATTCAGTGTACGAGACTGAAAACTAGGGGTGATAGAGCTTTTGCTACTGTGGCCGCCAGACTGTGGAATTCCCTTCCTCAGGACTTAAGATCTGCTGATTCATTGATTACTTTTAAAAAACAGCTAAAAACACATCTTTTTAAAACTGCTTTTTGCTAACTTTGTTTGTATTTTGTCTTTTTAATCTGTTATATCTTGTAAAGCACTTTGTGATCTCTATCTAGAAATGTGCTATATAAATAAAATTTTACTTACTTACTTACCTCATTTCTGACAGAGGGTCTCCTTTTGTGAGTGAGCTTTTTGAACATGTTGTTTCTGCCTTAGGCTCGGTGCACAGACTCACTACGGCATATCACCCTCAGACAAATGCTACTGAACGCGTCAACCGGACTCTGAAAACTGCAATCCGCGCTTATGTAGGTGATAAGCACACATCATGGGACAAGTTTCTCCCTCAGATTTGCTTTGCTCTGCGCACCACCCCCCCATGACAGTACAGGTATGACTCCTGCCATGATGCTTTATGGTCGTGAGTTAGACACCCCGCTTGACCTTATCACTCAGCCTTCTACAGCAGGTGTTGATGAACCGGGTGTGCCTTACCCTGAGACTCTGAGAGCCTCCCTGCAGGAAGCTCACGACCACGCCAAAGCAGCTTTGGACTATAGCCATGACAGACAAAAACATTACTATGACTTGAGACATCGACATGCCACGTTTCGTGTTGGTGACCTTGTGAGAGTTAAGACGTACCCCAGGTCAGACGCTCAGTCTAACTTTACTGCTAAACTTGCACCACTGTTTCAGGGACCATTGTGTGTATCTCAGACTCAGTGATGTTAATTACAGGCTCACTTGGGTGGACTCCGGTGTGGATGCAGGTGTTTATCATGTTGTGAACATGCAACCGTTCCATACCTGGGACTCTCTCACTTCCAAAGAACATTCTGTTTCATTGCCTGCTGAGAGAGAGACCACAGAGGGTCTGAATTCTGACTCTCAGGCCCACCCTGGCCCCCCTGCAGACACTGACATTGACTCTGAGCCATTCCCCTTTGATTTACCGGACATTGACTCTTCTTCTGGTGTGGGCGCTGTTCCAGAGAGTGTTTCACCCAGATCTGTCCAGCACCCAGCTGCTGGTGGACATTACAATCTCAGGCCCAGACGTTGCCCCAGAGTTACGTCTGGCTGGAGCAACAAAAGATGGACTAATGATTTTCACACAACCAGGCTTGATCTGAAGTGAAATGTTTTGGTTAAACCTGTTTGATGCTGTCTTGTTGCATTGCTACTTTGAGTCATGATATGTAGATGTTTCTGTTTGCTCTACTTAATCCAGTTTTATGGCTCTTTCGTGCGTTAAGGTTCATTCTTGGCATTTACTTAGGAAAAAAAAAAGAACAAAAGAAAAAAGTGAAAAAAACTAAGAAAACTGATTTTCCACTGTACATATTCGTCTTATTTTCACCAATTTCATTTTTAAATGGTCTTTTGCCCTGTGTGTGTGCACCAATCTTAGCTGTAACCTCTATGTATAGGGTACTGTTAGGTGTGGTGTGTGCTTTTTCAGCTGTGTACGGCTGAGGACAGCCTTTTTCTCACCAGGGGGGGACTATGTAACAGTTGCTATTGTAATGCAGTGTATCACCACATGGCGGCGCCTCCTGTCTCACGACTGGTGTCACCCCCTTTTTGTTCTTCTTCACACTCCTCCTGTAATGGATGCTCCCGTGTGTACGCGGACTAGTGTGCTCTTTAGTAATGTGTGGTAGAGGTAGCACTTTTATTTTTGATATTGTAAATAAATGAGTACTTTTTGGAAAGTCAGAAGCTGTTGCTCATTCGCTATCCACCTGCACACCTCCGCGGCTGGCTTCATCTCCACTGCACGTTACAATATGTTGATTTTTTTCGCCTACTCATATCATCATTTTTTTACTCCTGGTTCTGTATGTTCATGTTCTGTTCTTTTGTAAACTTCATCTGTTTGTATGTTGTATACTCATTGTGTTTCAATAAAGTTCGATTTAAAAAAAGGTACGTTCTAAACGAAGCTTCAGACGTCACTGATCACGTGACTCTGGCCAAACGAATCAAGCCTCGACACGGTGCTTCTGAAGCAGCGCGTTGATCTTTCTGACACACGCACCGGAGCGTCAGCTTCAAGCGGACCATCACTACGTCTCACATCTAAAGGTGTCAAGGTAACTTTGAACTGAGTTCAGTCAATCTGGAGTTTTTCCAAGTTTTCTGTTGCTCTCTGTGAGAGAAGAGCGTTAAAGGCGGGGCTCTCCAGAGTCCAGCAAAACAGGAAACCACAGCTGGGTGTGTGTAAGTGTGCAAACCAATAGAATGCATCGTGGTGGGGGGGGGGCATCACGGGCAAGAAAAAAATAAAATAATCGGTCGTACCCATGCTTCCCCGACGTCATGCCAGCGCATATTGGGAAATTCGTAGGCACCGATCGGTTTTCTATCAGCCATTTGCTGGGAGTAAGGGCGCCCTCCGTTTGCGAGGTGCGCCTGCTGCTGGCGGCACAGGGAGGAGAGGGCGGGGCGGCGGGGAGTCTCTGGCTGGCTGGAGCGGCATCTAATAACCAACTCGCAAAACAAAATAAAAACAACAAACAGATATTATGATACAGACTTATAATCTGCACCCATGTTTTTTCTAAATTCTATAAAGTGAGCGCGAGAGCCCTCGGTGCGCCTGCGCGCTGCTGAAGTCAAAGTAAACTTTATTGTCATCTCCGCTACAGACAGTCCAGCATATAGAGAGACGAGACGACGAGGCTGCAGTTACAGCGGTGCAAGTAAACAAACAATAAATATAAGAAGAGTAAGAAAATAAATCTACACTTTAGGACTCGGGGTAAAGGATCAATAACAATTTAAATTTATAATTTACAGTTTGATGATTTAAAGTCTCACACAAGCCGTCAAAAGGGGCGGGGCCGGCTGCTTCCAAGTAGAGCACATTTCATTTATAATGATGTAAATCCAAGCCCATCATGGATTCACGATCTGAATCCTGGGTTGTGTGAAATCCCAGAAATCAACCTTAGACAAAGTGAATCTGTGAACTAAGGTGTAGGTCTGTTAGGTTAATTGTGCTGATCCTCGGGTTGGGGGATTTGTGTTTGTACTGGAGCGCAAAATTCAAACCAATGGAAGATGGACAACAAAAGTTCAAAGCCATCAGGTGCTCAGGTTAGAAAAAAGAGAAAAGATGCAGGTAAGCAGACGTGTCATTTCAGTCTCAGACAACCTCGTTTCTCTTACAGAGGTTGAATGCACCTTCTGCGGATGGCGGTAACACACAGTGTGCGTGGACTTCCCCTGCACAGAAGGCAACTACAAATGCTGTGAATGCTAAATAAACAGAAACAAATGATCCCTGTTGTCTTTGCTTGATGATTGGTTTGAGTCTTGACAATCCACATTGCTGGCGTTGCATCTTTCAATGCCAGCAATGGCAGGTATCAGTGCTCAAACCTTTTGTGTTTGTTTCCAACAAGTTGCCCACCTCGGGAAACAAAAATGTGTTCTTTTACTTGTCAGATGAACATATGAGACACTTTGACTCTTCAGTGCAGTGTGGAGCCTAACAAAGATCTGTTTTGTGTCCCAGCTGATCAGCAGGAGGAGGAGAGTCTGACGGAGCAGCAGAGGAACATTTTCAGCTACTTGGACTCAGCTCAGCCACTACAGAGGAAACAATGAGCTCAACACAGAAGGTGACAGACAGAGCAGGACCATATGACCAAAGATATTTATCACCATATACATTTGAACATTTGCCATAACGATGTAGCTGACGATAGAATTGACACCAGACAAAATACTTTACAGCTGCACAACTTTATTAAAAACCCATCAATGTATTTTCACTGAAACAAGCAGCTGTTGTTTATGTGCATTAAAGTTATATAAAAATGTAACAGTGCAAATGCAAATTCCTCGCTGACAGTTTAACCAAAAGGCGTTTCCAGTGGAAACTGGCCGACACATCCTGAGCATAACCATGTATAATATCCACTAAACTTCAGAAGAGGTTATACAGTCGTGGCCAAAAGGTTTGAGAATTGCATAAATATTGGAACCTGGAGAAGTTGCTGCTTAAGTTTTTATAATAGCATTTTGCCTGCACTCCAGAATGTTATGAGGAGTGATCAGATGAACTGCATCGTCCTTCTTTGCCATGAAAACGAACTTAATCCCCAAAAAGCCTTACCACTGCATTTCATTGCTGTCATCAAAGGACCTGCTGAGACCATTTCAGTGATCGTCTTCTTAACTCAGGTGAGAATGTTGGCGAGCACGAGGCTGGAGATCATCATGGCTGTATCCCGATTCAGGTTCTGCAGCTTTAAAGTCCTCAAGGGCCGCGTACTCAAAGACCGCTAAGGCCGAAGTGCGAGGCTCGTAGGCTCGTGAAATGGGACGTCTAGCCTCCGTCGCGCTGCCCAGGTTGCCTAGCAACCATGATACTAACAGCTGGAAACGTTTCATACAGCTTTGTTTGACGGAAATGAAGGAGAACATATTTAGTTCATTTGTTTCTACATGAGCTCTGTGTGATTTGATGAGTATCTGAGGCTGAGACCACAGGACTGTGAAACATGATTGTTGGGCTTCATTTCTGTGCTGCTGGCTCTTCCTCCTCCTCTTCCTCACACACTGCTGAGTTTGTCCTGGTGGATCATCAGGGCTGCAAAGCCTCACAGATGATGTGCAGCAGTGGGTCCCTCAGTCTGTCCTCACTCTGGACACTTGCAGTCGTCACACATGGAAATCAAATGTGTGATAAGCTGCAGGATTCAAACACAAGTGTAACTTATAAACACATGTTCATACTTTTATTCCACAATCAGAGAGAAAGAAACAGAGAGAGAGTGCAGGACAGACAGACAGGTGACAGTCTCAGGTGTACACACTGCTACACAACAGCACCAGAGAAGCAGGATTTAGTGTTTGTGTTATTACGAGTGTAAAAAAGAAGAGTTCCAGATGGTGCAGTGGACACATGTGTGACTGCTGTGATTAAAGCATCTTTCTTTCAGCTTAACGAGTGAACCGTCAGCTCGTTCAAACACACGTTAAAGTGCGTTTGGCTCGACACCACCGAACAGAGGCAGCAATATAACACAGCTAACATTAACAGTGCAGTGAATCCTGCTTGTGCCGTGATGTTCAGGACTGCAAACCGAGCAGCATCACTGACTTTCAGCTTGTTGTGTTTGTGGATATATGACTGACTTTAATTATCCACAAAATCATCACATTCTCTGTCAGATTAAGGTCGACTATTGAACGGCGTATATTTTAAAGGCTTTAAAACCAAGTTAACGCTGAAAGTACAAACATCACTAATGTCACATAACTCTGCCGACAAGGCATAGCTATGGCTATGAAATGCTCTTTGTGTATCACTTCTTCATTATGAAAGATGTCATTAATGCACTAGTAATGTCTCATCTGGAGTATTGTTCAATCATTTGGTCAGCAGCTAATAAGAAAGATCTTAACAGACTTCAGTTAGTCCAGAATAAGGCGTCCAGATTAGTGTGAAGATGTTCATACTATACTAATATTGATCAAATGCATAATAACCTTTCTTGGCTTCCTGTACAGGCTAAAATATTCTATGGCTTACTTGTAGTTCTAAAGAAAGCAATTCTGTTAAACACACCACATTTATTCTGCTCAGCTGCAGTATCCAGATGAAATACATCATCATATTACACAGTTTTCAACAAGCTGCAATTTAGTAAATGCTCGAGTTAAAAGTAACGTTTTGTAAAACTGTTACATTTAGAGCAACTTTTAAGTGGAATAAGTTGCCTTAAAAAATTAGAGAATTATTCAAAACTTCAATGAACACTTAAAAGCCGATTTACAGAGCTTTTAGTTGTTGTAAATATTGTAAGACATGATTTGTTTTTGAAATTTGTGTAATGTGCCTCAATGTTATTGATATTCATCATCAACATTATGAACTTTATTTATAAAGCACTTTAAAACAACCACAGCTGACACAAAGTGCTGTACATTGGAACTGTAAAATAAAATTACATGAGATATAAATAAAACACAAATAAAAGAAGAGTGAAATCATTAAATAACTACTTCAATTAAAAAAGAAACTAAGTCTCACTGAGGTTAAAAGCCAAGGAATAAAAGTGGGTTTTAAGACGTGATTTAAAAGTGGACAGTGAAGGGGCCTCTCTAACGTGCATGGGCAAATCATTCCATAACTTTGGAGCCACAATAGAGAAGGCCCCGCCCCCTCTGAGCTTCCTCCTGGATCTCGGTACCTCCAGGAGCAGCTGGTCAGCTGACCTGAGAGACCGACAGGGTGTGTGGAGATGAAGAAGCTCAGAGAGGTAAGGCGGGGCAAGACTGTGAAGGCATTTAAAAACAAACATAAGAATTTTAAAATGAACTCTAAAAGACACAGGCAGCCAGTGCAGAGAGGCCAGCACGGGGGTTATATGCTCTCTTTTTTGAGTCCCTGTTAGGAGTCGTGCAGCCGCATTTTGAACCAGCTGCAGACGTGAGAGCAACGACTCACTGACCCCCACATAAAGTGAGTTACAGTAGTCCAGGCGGGAAGAAATAAAAGCATGGATCACTGTTTCAAGGTGCTGCCTCGAAAGAAAAGATTTTACTCTTGCCAGTCGCCTTAAATGATAAAAACCGGACTTCACCACTGCTCTGATTTGGTTGTCCAATTTAAAATCACTGTCCAACTTAAAACCAAGGTCAGTAACCACAGATTTAAAATAGACTTCCAGGGATCCTAAAACAACAGGGGAGGACTCACAGGGACCACTGGGTCCAAACACCAACAGCTCTGTTTTCTTTTCATTAAAATTTAAAAAGTTTAGAGCCAACCAAGCTTTAATGTCATCTAGACAAGTCAAGAGAGGTTTTATGGAGATGCCATCCATGTGTTTTAGTGTCAAATAAAGTTGGCAGTCATCGGCATAACAATGAAATGAGATCCCATGCCTTCTAAGGATAGAACCCAGAGGCAATAGATACAGTGAAAAGAGCAGTGGCCCTAAAATTGAGCCCTGTGGGACGCCGCATGACAGAGGAGCAGAAGACGATTCGTAACCGAGAAGGCTGACAGAGAAATATTATTATTATTATTATTATTATTATTATTATTATTATTGATTGCTTATATTTGAACAATTGTGAAACCTCACTGTGGATGTAAGAGTGAAATTATGTGGATATCTTGAATCCACTTCATTGTGTAATATTTTATGTGAGTATTTGACGGAAGACGAGCAACATCTGTTGTGGAAGCTGACGGGGTTCCTTTAGAATAAACAAACATAGGATTTATTATCACTGAATAATTATGTATAAATCTATACAAATTATAGAAATATGTAATAGGAAACAACAAAATAATCTAAATTATAAAATAATGTGTGTGTGTGTGTGTGTGTGTGTGTGTGCATGAGTTTAGTGTTTGAACAGTCATGAATTATCTTTAACACCAGGTTGGATGTAATGTGTTAGAACTACCAGCAGGTGGGGATAAGAGACCTTTAAGGTGTTTGGTGCCACGCTCCACCTTCAGGTTTAAAACTATTGTTAATGGAGTTTGAAGGTTGAGTTTGTTCCACGACTGCATTTCACTCACTGCCTCTGTTTGTATCTCTGTCACTGCAGGACCAACATAGAGCCAGAAGTCGGCGCTCTCAGGAGGCCGACAAACCTCACAGAAGAAAGGGAGAGAAAAAACACACCTGTGACGAGTGTGGGAAGGGTTTTACTGTGAGGGCTTCACTAAAACGGCATCAGGTCATCCACACTGGAGAGAGACCGTTCAGCTGTGACTTGTGTGGGAAGGGTTTTACTGTGAGGGCTTCACTAAAACAGCATCAGGTCATCCACACTGGAGAGAGACCGTTCAGCTGTGACTTGTGTGGAAAGTATTTTTCCTTGAAGGGTTACCTAAAACAACACCAACTCATCCACAGTGGAGTTAAAGCGTACAGCTGTGATCAGTGTGGCAGAGCTTTTACTCAAAGTAGCCACTTACAGAGGCATCTAGTTACCCACTCTGGAATTAAGCCATACAGCTGTGACTTGTGTGGGAAGGGTTTTACTCTGAAAGCTTCACTAAAACAGCATCAGGTCATCCACACTGGAGAGAGACCGTTGAGCTGTGACTTGTGTGGAAAGTCTTTTTCCTTGAAGGGTTCCCTAAAAACACACCAACTCATCCACAGTGGAGTTAAAGCGTACAGCTGTGATCAGTGTGGCAGAGCTTTTACTCACAGTAGCCACTTACAGAAGCATCTAGTTACCCACTCTGGAATTAAGGCATACAGCTGTGACATCTGTGGAAAAACTTTCAGCCAGAGAGGGTACCGAAATACACACCTACGCATTCACACCAGACATGATGTGTACTGCTGTGAACAGTGTGGCAAATACTTTACAACAGACGCACAGTTACAACGACACATGTTTACCCACACTGAGGAGAGACCTTATCGATGTGACCTGTGTGAGAAGACTTTTAAATCTCCACATCACCTGAGAGAACACCAACAGATCCACACCAGAAAGAGACTCTACAAGTGCAGCTACTGTGAGGTATGTATTTATATTGTTATCTTGTCATTTTAGCCTGACTGTTTGGAACAAGTCTGCTCATTAAACTGTGTTAGCATGTTAGCAATTCTACTGCATGGAAAAGCAGCTCTGAGTGATTATTCAGATTTTCCTTTCAGTTATGATTTTAGTATTACTGTAGTATTATGGTGGTAGTATTGTAGTTATTGCAGCCCAGTAAACTGAGTGTGTTAACTGAAACAGTCAAATGTAGTTGGACGTCTGCAGAGATGCTCTTTATTTCAGGCGACGTTCAGGATACAAATGTTGAAGGACTGACTTACACTGTCTTTGTGTCTTTGTTTAGAAGCAGAGCGACACAGATGGATCCAGTTCTCAACCCTGTCATCACTGTGGTGGTGGGAAAGACTTTCATTGTGACCTCTGTGGAAAAACTTTCAGTCAGCAAAAGACCCTAAAAGTACATCAACGTAGACACACTGGAGACAAACTGAAATACTGCAAAGAATGTGGGAGAAGCTTCACCACATCAAGTGATTTAAAACAACATGAACTGATTCACAGTGGGGTTAAAAAGCACCTCTGTGATCAGTGTGGGTCATCCTTCACCACTGCAGATCAGCTTAAAACACACAAACGAGTCCACACAGGAGAGAAACCACACAAGTGCAGACACTGTGACAGAAGCTTCTCACATTCAAGTACTTGTAACAGGCATGAACGTGCACACATGGAAGGAAACTACAGCTGTGACCAGTGTGACAAGAGCTTCAGGAATCTCAGTTCATACTCTGCACACAAACGATCCCACGTTACTAATAAACTGTTTCACTGTTACCAATGTGCCCAAACATTCACCTCATTGTCTGCTCTGTGCAAACATCAGCGCGATCACTCAGGGCTGAAATCACTCCCATCACTGGATCACAGTGAATCTGAAGACACAGAAAGATCATCTGGTTTCTGTGTCAGACTCAAAAAGCTTGAGATCAGGCTCCACAGAGTTCAGATAGAATCATTTAAACTTGTGTTGAACTGAACTGGTTGCTGGGCTGAACTTCTACATAATACAGATCTACATGGGATCTTCTTTTCTGTTGTTTTACTGAGTCAGTTTTGTCCTTTTTTCTCTGTCCTGGTTTTGCTCGTCTGTAAATGATTGAAACTCAGTCAAATAGTTCATTGTTCTCCAGCAAAACGTTTTGGAAACTCATGTTTAACCTTTAAAACTCTGACATGTTTTAGCACACAAGGCTTCATCGGGGAGTTCACTCATGATTGGACCATGAGAACAAAGGTTTTTAGTTCTTTCAAAGAGAGTCTTGGAGATGTTTGATGTTTCTGTTTTTCTGAAACCACCTGAAAGAAAAACTATTTTTCTTGCTTTATGTAGTGTGGAAGTTTTTAATGTTTCTTCATCTGTGATGTTCTTGAATGTGTTCACGTGAAGATGGTACAAATAAACTGTCCTTTCAGCTTTAGCTCCTAATTTATTCATTATTTATGGATGTAGCACAGCAGCAGTCTCTTGATTAACACATGGAGGGCTCGGGATCTGATGGTGTCGTCTCCCTAATTTGCCCACTCAGTAAATCTCACTCATGGCCAAGAAATTGAAATAAACCTTGTTTCCCTGCTGGATAGTGATCCACTGTAACTCTGCTCCTCCTTCCTGTTTAGGATTTCTGTGGCTGAAGTAAAATTCCCTCCATCCATCACTTATCCCAGCTAACCCAAAGTGAAATAAAGTTTTGCTGGTCTTAAAAAAGCATTACAATAATGGGCATTACCAATGCAAACTGAATGATACAGAAGATGAAAGAAGAGACTTTGATCAGTTAATAAAGCTCATGATCTTGATTCATTGTGGCTGCTACACAGATACTTCTGGGTCACTTCTCTCAGTTAGGAACCTTCCTCACCAAACTGACTGTTGGACCACACCCCTGGTTTCATGAGAAATTGTTTCAGCCATGATTTCTCTTCCTGTATTTCAGAGTAAAGACTGAAGTGACAAATGGAAGCATGTTTAAAAAACACAATGTGAGAGAGACGTTGAGGTCCTTAGAAGTTACCCTGGGTTTTTCTGTCACCCTGCTAGATGTTACACACCTTGTTATTGGACTGGTTTCTACTGCTGGACTACTCCTGCGGAGAGTAACAATACTCTTACTAATTAGCTCCCTTTCACAGCTTTGGGGATATTTATTTTTGTGTTTGCAGCGCTGTGAGCCAGAACAGCGAGAGAAAAATCTGCAACAGCGACGAGCCGAATGCTTACGTGAATCGCAGCAGCTGCACATGTGCTACGCTGAATTAGAGGATATCTTTGCTCTGGATTTCTATTTCTACTTTTTCATTTCTATATGATTCTTCTTGCATCTAAACAAAGATGATTCAATTTGTTAAATGTTGATGGCTCTTCGTGCTCAGGTGTAAATGAGACGTAATATTTGCTCTTGGTTTGGTTCTCCTGTACAGAACCTTGCAGTACAACAGAAACCTAAAAACATTATTTGTAGTTGTTATTCTTAGTTGTTCTGCTGCCTAAATACCACAGGGTCTGATTATGAAGTTATTGAGCTGCACATACTTTACGACCTGCTTAAGTTCGAGGTCACAGCGTCTGTAGAGCAGCTGGAACATAATGAAGTCTACAAGGTTAAAGTTTTCTCTTCAGTTATTGTTCTTTCCGCTGCTTGGTTTGATGGATCTGAGAGCTTTTGTTTTTATTATTGTTATTATAATTATCATTAATATTTTACTCTCTAGAAGCTTTAAAATAGTGTTTGTGTTTGAAAAAATTGATTTAAGAATTGAACAGAAACATCTGTCCTTCTGAAAATCGCCCAAAGGCACGGAGACAAAGTCAAAGGATGCAACCTGTAACTTTCTCGTCCTTCATGTCAGGACCATCATCCATGATTTATATAAAATGCATATAGCAACAGTAGCACTTTAGTTTGGACTTTATGATTTCTGTAACTGGAAAATATTATTTTGTTTAAAGACAGAAGTGACCGCATAGTTGCAACATCAAAGGGAAATATTAATTAATTAGCATCAAGTATATTTGTTGCTTAAGCGTTTGCACTATAACTTAAGTAGGATTATAACTTTTAAGGAAGGAAAGATTTCAGATATTTAGTTCACTGTTTCAGTTATTTTATATAAAATTAAAACATTTACGTTGGTCAAACATGATGCTCTAAATCAAATAAAAGTTTGAAAATAAATGATGTATTTTTAAATGCTGCAACAAATGTTCACAAAAAGTAACTATAATTAAAACCAGTTAAACAAAATCAAATGTTTGAATCATGTTTAACCAAATGCCAGGCTGGAGAGCTGAACCTAAAGTATACGTAGAAAGATTTCAACATGTGAGCAGTTTTTAATGTTTTTATCACATAAATGTCACAGCAGTGGGTCCTGGCCCAATGCTTTGTGTTTTTGGTTTTCTTTGACTCTTGTTTTTCTTGGTTTTTGTTCTTCTTATTTATCAGTGTGGTGGGGCGTGGTCTGCGGTGCCATGCGGACGCACCTGCACGGCATCCGCAATCACGCCCGCCGTGTTAAAACACGGGGACTCAGGGGTTGGTGGTTGTGTGGTGTGACGTCTGAGGTGGCAGCGAGGCTGGACTAGCCAGCCCGCCGACCCCCGGCCTAGCGGGGCTGTCCCGCTCCTCTGCCTCCAACTCCGGCTGCCCTGGAGCAGGGACCTCCGTCTCCTCGCACAGCTGCTCCGCCACCGCCTCCGCCACTCCCGTTTGGAGCGGCTCCCCGCACTGCGCCTCCGCCCCCAGCAGGCACAGCCCCTCGTCCACCTCTTGGTGGAGCGACTCCTCTGCCTCCGGCAGGTATAGACCCTCGCCCGCCTCGTCCTCGGCCTCCGATTGGAGCGGCTCCTCCACCGCTCCCGGCAGGAGCAGCCCTTCACCCGGCTGCTCCTCCTTAGTTTCTGTTCCCGTGTCCCACGTTTCATCGTTTCATGTCGAGTCAGCCCTGTCTCTCTGTTTCCTGTGTCTCCCCAGTCAGCCCCGCCTCCCTCGGGCACTCATGTGTGATACAGAGTAATAAACCTGACTACATTTGTTACACTCTCTTTATTACCTGTTACTTTAAAATTCATACACTAATTATGTCTGCCCATCTCTCTAATGTCAAGGTCAAAGGTCAACATCCCAGTGACATAAGAATAATCCCAAAGGGGCAAAGGCAGCGGTTAATTTAGCACATTTAGCATTAAGGGTACAGCAAGGATATACTTTTACTTATTGCGGCAGGGGTGTGGTCTCTGGCCTGCTGCAGTGGAGGCTGGTGGCGGGACGTTGGACGGCACAGGTGAGGGTGATGGAGCTCATGACTCTCCCCTTTATAGTGACGGAGGAGACTGGCGTGGGGGAAGCGTGTAGTGGAGGAAGCCGAGGAGAGAGCTGGTTTCTGGCTACAAAGACGGCGTCAAACCAGAAAAGATTCCTCGTGGTCAAATAATGTGTCAATCACCTGTGAATCAAACTGTGTGTGGCTCAGTTCATGTCACAGTGTTGTTTAGTATATCTTCACTTGTCTCACTCTCCTTCTGTTCTGTCCATCAGGACGATCCTCAGCGCTTACACAGATCCTCCATCGATGTTTTGGATCCAATCAGTGATCAGTTCTACGAGGAGGCCTGGATGTTCACCAGCGCTCGCTACACCTCCATCTACCAGAAGGTGAGTGTACTCCTTTGTGCTCAGATTAACATTTTACTTCTTAAAATACATTTTCATATATGAGCTTTCTATTATTTCATGGGCCATTTAATCAATATTAAAATTACAAGCATATCAACAAAGGTGAAGTTTTTTCCACTTGCTGTCACACAGTCATGGAGGAATACAATAAATACATAATCAGTCATAGATCCTGAACAATGACATTAAAAGAAAGTCTGTGGCTCTAAAAACTAAACAGTATAAAGACATGCTCCAAGCTGCTGTTTCTCTCCTACTCCTCTAGGTTTTCCACTGTCGGCCATCCAGCGATGCTGGAGGGCTACCTGGCCAATGCTGGCCTACACAAAGAGGTCCCGGCTCGGAGGAGCTGAAGAAGATCCTTGCCTTCCTCGTCAGTTTCCTCTTCAGTTCCTATCCCAACAAAACCTTCTTGCACCTATTAGCTCCAAAGAGGCTATGGTGCCCGTGGAGGTCTGGACCTGAGGCCTGTGCTCATCACGTGGATAGAAAACACTCTGACACCATTCTGGAGGTCTGATGGGACTCTGACCAAAACACAGATGAAATAAAACTTGTGGCTGGAGCTTTTAAAATGACTTTTTCACCTCATAGATTAATGCTCATGATTGCATGTTAGCAACACAGCATCTCCCCAAGGTGAAACTCTCAGGAGACATTTACTCTTAAACTGTAATCTGGTTGAGACTACTTGAGGAGATCTTAGTAGCGAGTATGTGGATTTAGTCTCTTCACCAACAGCAGACAGACCCATGCCAAGAAAGCAGACATGTTCTCAAAGAAAGCCGAGAGCAGAGATTGGAAAAAGCTAAAAAGAAAAAGCTGCAGCTTCAGACGACTATCTGCCTGTAAGGCTGAAAAAGTCCAGTTACGCTCTATTTTGGAAAAGCTCCCAGTTTTGGTAACCTGGACTTTTATTTCCCCTCTTCTGCTACAGATGTTGACTGTGACCTCAGAGGCCAACTGGACCACACAGCTGCAGCAGGAGTGAGGGAGAGGAGTCTTCATCCAGCTTCAAAGAAAACATCCAGGTAAAGTGACGTGGATCAGCGGATAAAGCCGTCTCCACTTTCAAAGGAGATCCTCTGAGAGAGAGACTCTCTGAGCCATTTTAGCCTCAAATTATAGGACTTTATAGTACAGCAACACTTTTAAAGGACAAAAATAAGATAAACTGTGACTGTAATACAAACAAAGTATTGCATGTGTGTTTAAAAGTGTTCCTCCGATGGGCAGGATATCACTATTAGACTGTCCCACCAGCCAACTTCAACAAGAGAGCACAGCAGCATTCAGTGATCAGCACAGATGTTCCTCTAACACTCAGCATCTGATCCCTGTTGGTCTGTGTGCTTCTGCTTTTGCTCAGTTAGAAACCCTGCAGCAACCCGACCCAAAACTGTGTCTTCTTGTTGGCCTCAACGTTGAAGTGTCAAACGTCCAACATCTGGAAAGGAAACCACGCCAGTGTACTGTGATGTTTCACCAACATGTGGCAGACGCTGGTCCTGCCTTTCATGCTGACATCAGCAGAGAGCCCCGCCTACCTCAAAGCCTCCCCTGTCATGTATTGATCAGGATGATTATGAAGATGAGCGAGTGCAAATAAGACTGTAAAAGTCCACGAGCAGAATGTTTGGATGCTTTCTAATGATTCATGAATATCATGAGAGTGTTTGTGTGTTTTGTCTTTTCTTTGCTGACGTTTGTTACTAACAAAGACAATTTACGCTCTGTGTGTGTTTTCATCCTTACCAGCCGCACTCTAACTGCAATGAAGGAAACAAACTGTAGAAATGGTCGACTCAGTGACTTCATAAAATATTGAAGTGGTTCAGGTAGAGCCAGTTTTTAAATGACCATGAACACTGAGCGTATTGTATCTGTACAGCATGTTTTTCTATTAGACAGATTTGTAACAGAGGCCTTGCTCTCAGTAAGTTTGAAATCCTTTTCTGATTTATTTTGTAATCTCTGATCTTTGTGTATCCTGCTCAGTTTGCATGCTGCCTGTAGGAGTTTCTGTCTTTGTATTTGAAGAGAATTCATTGAATATACTCAGCTGCTTCCCTTTGGTGCCTCACACATCACTGAAGTTTTTCAGTGTCCAGTTATTTGTTTTTAATAGCTGTTTGAATTCTCTGTATGTTTGACCCTGTAGACTGTTTAATGGACTGCTCGTCTTCCTGTTTGTAACCACTGCCTGTTTAGGACTAAAGATTTGGATTTTTGACTTTAACACAGCATCTGCGTGTCGTCCCTTTGTGTCCTCGTCCTCTGTGGATGTGTCACAGATGTTTCCATGATAATAACACAGCTTTCCCACAGTGGCTTGCAGCAGCATTTATTCACAGCACATTTGAGAAAGGTTCAGATTAACTCGATGAGTTTATATTCAGAATGATTCTGACAGTGGGCCACTGTGAATTGTGATCTTTCATCAGGTCAATGTTTAAGTTCAGTATTTCAAAGCAGGAGCTATGAACAGTCATCATGTTGGCATTAGAATTATTATTATTAATCATTATTAATAATGTCGTTACTCATGTATAACTTTGATTAGTATACATGAATTTTATCAATAGTAAAAATAATGAATAATTCATGTATAACTTTTATTGTGTTTTGTATATTAATTATATTTAAATAGAGATGTTGACCCTGTCTCTACAGTAGCATCAGTGTAACATACATTATTGGTCCAAGCTGTCATAAATGGGGAGCCTGATCCTTTATTATGAAAACATGACGAGTATTTTTCTTGTCAGTTGGGAAGAAGTTGGTCTTTTTTTCCTTCTTTTTGCTCAGTTTGTCTTTTCTTTGATAATTGAAACTCTGATCAAACCTACTCATGTTCACAGCATGTAAAAGCAGCTGACAGTCCGTGGCATTGTTGTTTGTAGAGGTGCAGTGTAGTGGGAGCATAAATCAAAAGAAAACAGTAACATTTATGTAATAAAACATCTGAATGAAAATGAACAGGCCCTTTATGAACTTCAAAGGGATCTGAAAACAACACTTTTTAAAAGAGTATCTTGGGGTGTAGGTGGTCAAAATAGAAAACTGAGCTGAGACTCTAAGTTCAATCCATCCATTGGTTTTTACTTAGGAGGAAGAAATGTCAGGCTGGTGCAGGCTGGTTAGGTGCATGTGGTTATCTTTACCTAAATGAGTTCACTTTGTGGCTGCCAGGTTGGGCAGAAGTACCTGTCCCCTGTTAGGCTTAGCAAGGTTCTCCAGGAGTTTCTCCATGGGTAGAGCTTCTAGCTCCTCCAGCACATCTGTGGCCGTGCAGGCTGCCACTTTCTTGGTTGCTCTTTTTACCCCACTGGTGGATGAGCTGCAATGGTCTCCATTTGTCCCATATGTCTTTACTTCTTGGTCTTCTTTTGCATATTAAACACATTATTCTGTTTCTATGTATTTGCTATGATTTGCTATTTGTTAAGTAACATTGCTTCACTCACTATGCCGGGTTTGTGTGTGGAAGCATTCAGTTGCTGGCAAATCAAACATTCTGCAAATGAAGCTGAATACTCAGTTACATGTTTCTTTACATTTTATTATGTTACAGATCAAGTCATTTGTTCTTACTTTGTTTGTCTTTTCAGTCTTCATGAGGGTCAGGTGTGGGGAAACGCCCGCCCGGCATTTCCTCATTTTAAAGTCCTGCTGATGTCATGTGTGACATCAGCAGGTCAAACCAAGTGGAGGGGTTTGTTTGTCCATAGAGATGCTTCCTTTTGTTTGTTTTAAGGTTTAAATGGAAATAAGTGCAGATTATGTATGAAGTCTAACTGCACACAGTAACTGTGTTACAATAAAGACTTAACAGCGCCCTCTGCTGGAGTGTTTCAGTACTGCGTTAACTAGAATACACCACCCCCTCCTCACACCACCTGCTACAGCTCTACTCTTCTATGACTACAGTCATCCACAGCACTGATGTGAGGTCACATGGTTCATATGTAAGGAGCACAGCTGACCTCAGGTCAGTTTAATGACTGTGAGCAGCAGCTGTGTTATTGTCACTGTGACAGGGAGACACTCTCAGACACAGCGCTCATGTCAGCTTGTTCTCATGCAGGAGGATCAGGAGCTCCATGTTTGTCTTTCTGTTTGAATCATGATGTGTTTGTGCCATCAGAGTCTGTCATGAGTACTCAGGGTTTCACAGCAGCTCTTCTGGATGCTGACGAGGACTCCAACCTCATGTTTCACCTCTCTGAGCTTCTGATGTCTGTGAACACTCGTGTTTCTTCTCTGGGCTCATCTGGACAAAAACACCTTTCTGTGTTTGGCTGCAGCCTCATTCTGACTGACAGGAAGTGTGTTATCCATGAGCTGCACTTCTGTGAGGAAGTTTCCTGCTGTGTTTCCTGTCTGTGGACAAACACGAGTGTTCCAGCTGAGGACTTGGTTCCTTCCACCTGTCCATACAGGACATCACGCTGTCTGCAGCTCTGTAAATGCAGCTCCAGGTCCTTCCACGTGCTGCTCTGTATTTGTGCAGTTTGTAGTGTGTCCTGGGAAACGTAGCACACATGGTGTTCTTCTGCTGTTTCCTCCTTTCACTGAGTGTGAAACACTGACGCTGTGCTGTTGTTCACAGAGGGGAGCTGATTCTAGCTGCAGCTGGACTAGGGATGGGTATCGAAAACTGGTTCTTGTTGAGAACCGGTTCCCACTCTTTCAATTCCTTGGAATCATTTGCCATTTTTGCAAACGATTCCCTTATCGATTCCAGTCGCCCCGAATGACGTCACCACGTTGCGGAGCGTCATTTACCTGGCAGGAAACACGGCGCCTAAGCGGCTCAAACGCTCAAAAGTTTGATTATACTTTATGAGAACCGATGACAACAGGGCAACTTGCAAAGTAGATATTTCATTTAAGGGAGGAAACACTACGAATATGTAAAAGCATTTTCTCACAAAACACGCGATGACACGCGTTTTTAATTCCGCTCCGGACTCGTGACTCTCAACCCAGCAGCAGCGCTAACGTTTGCACGTCCTCTCCCGTTAATGCGGCAGGTAAATAATCAACTAACAGTGCATATTATGTTAGCGTGATCTGCCTTATTACAAGACCTGCCATTACTGTACATGTAGGTGACCATGATGAGAGAGACAGACAGAGTCTGGCTGGCGCTCGCTGGCAGTTCTCGCTGCAGTCTACCGGTAGCGTCTCCTTTCAGGCCAGGATAGACGAATGTCACCGATCAGTGTCTAAGTTTGTGGTCAAAGGCTTGAACCCATTTGCCACAGCAGATGCCCCCGATTTTTGGTAAGTGAATGTGTTTAATTGTAGGCAGGGACATTACTGGATATTCTTGTGTAATTGCCACAGAACAATTTATGTTATACTTTGTTATTGCTACAGAAGAATGTTGCAGCTTTAAGGCAGGGATGACTTCTGGAGTTGCTTTCTCACTGCATATGCTTTATTTCACAATCAGATCGATTCGATAACAAAAACATACAGCAGCTCCTCTCATAGCTGGACTGGCCATCGGGCATACCGGGCGTTTGCCCGGTGGGCCGCTGGCGATTTTTTGTTTTTACGGGCCGATGGATTTTTTTTTTTAGGAAGGGTATATATAATGAAAGGTGTTGGATTGGCCAATTGGTCATGATCGACTCTGGGCTGGACCAATTACAGCCGAGGAGGCTGGATGCACCCGCCCCCTTGTTTAGCAATCACGTGATTTTCGCGCATTGCATGCCGGGAACTCGTGGCAAAACAATCCAAGTACCGCATCAAATGCAAGCATTTGCAGCACCGCAAAACGTTCATTCTCCGGTTCCAATACCTTCTTGTTTTTTCTTTTTTCTTTCTTGCATTTTTCTTTGCCGCACAAAAAGGAATGTACAAAACAAAAGGAGAACAATGCCGGTCGGTACAAAGACAGACTCGACGAAAAGACAAAGAAAAGATACGAGGAAAAAAATCAAAGGAGTGAAAGGGTCAGACCCTTATGAGCGCACAGAGTGGACAAAAGACGTCAGTGCTGCCCAACTTTCACCACGCTCAGATTTATAATTATACGGTTCTTGGAGTGAGTGCATACACTCGTGAAGTTTAGTAACTTCAGGTCACTGCAACAAGCCCAGGTACAGTTTACCGACGGATGGGTACAGGACCTTGAAATGCACCGTGTAGAATGAAAGACCATCGTATGAACAAAGGTAAGTTTACCAGTCTCACAAATCGTCGTCATAAATAAACATTTGTTAACCGTTTATTAATATATAACCTTTGAGCTCAACGGTAATTAATTAGTAGTGGAAATAATTTCTGGTAGCATTACAGAAATGTAGCAGTGACAATAATATTGTAATGACCTGGCTGGGGTTGTTAGCCAGGTGCATTCTGGGTATTGTGTTGTCTGTGTTTTCTATCGCTCTGCTAGTTCCTATGTGTTTGATTCGCATGTTGTGTTAGTGTTATGTTAATGTAAGCCACAGTGAAGTTGATGTGTGTTCTGTGGAGTGGGTTGAATTGGCATGGTTGGCTGACACCGCGACTCTATGTGGTGGGAGCGTGATAGGGGTTTGGTGTCAGCAGCATTACATTGTTGTAGAAAAAGATGGTAAATAAACGATTGGTGTGAACCACTAAAGCCTCCTGCTGGATCATTTGGGGATTATCAGTCTGCTGCTGAGACGCTCGGGGTTGTGTGGTGTATGAGGCACGAGCGCTCTCCATTCGTTGCGAAGTTTAGCGATAGCTGCTAGAGCCCCGCTAGCCGTTTGAGCTAGTGAGCAGTTTAGTCAGTTCAGCTCCACTAACCCACGGTTGTTACAATATTGTATGCTGTAATCGCACTGGACAATTAGTGATACAAAACAACTGTTTTACCCTGTGAATAAAAGTATATGTTTTTGTCAATGTGCCATGGTAATAACAGAAGCGAAACGCAATATTGTGTCAGGACAATTCACTATTTATGCACAATAAACACAGGAGCATAGCGCGACAATTTCTGTTCAGCGCCAGACTTGCTTGTAACCTATATCACTAATTATTATTATACTAATTATGTTAAGAAAAATGACGTATTAATACTACAAAACTCTGACCTTTGTGGGAATGCTTGGAGCAGACTAACATGTGAGCTGGAGTGTTCTGAGACGTTTTGGTATATCCAGACCATTCGTCGGCTCTTACTTCGGAAACATGGCTTAAAAATTTCTCTTCAACGACGTAATCCGATTTAAAAAAAACAAACTATCTCTTTACCCGTCGGCTTTCCGTGGCTGTCATGCGACCGGCTATTGCAGTTAATAATACAACAGCTTCTTGCCATTTTTTGGGTTTCTTTTTATCGCTGTGTAACTGAGTTCAATAGCTAGGTTTCATTTGACGTAGACGTGACGTCGACGTAAAGCACGAAATTTGACTGGCGGTCGGAAGTGAAAAAGATAAGCGCAAAATCACAGACAGACAGTACGCAAAATGCCTATGTCCTGTTGTGTTTACGGATGCTCCAGTAGGTCGACCCGAGAAACTGATAAACGGTATTTTAGGGTACCAAAAATAGCCCAACGAAGAGGAGAAAAATGGAAAATTCTAACCGAAAAACGTAGGAAAAAATGGATTTTAAATTTATGTTTACAGTCGGGAGGAGCAGAGTCTGCCAATGCCCGTGTCTGCAGCGACCACTTCATCAGAGGTAATTTTATGTTTGCAAACGAACTTATTAGCATTAGGTTGTCGTTAAATTCTCGTTTACTTAGTGCTTTTAAGTTAGTAGTCTAATATTGACTTGATTGGGACTATAGGCTGCCCAAGTGCTTTGGATGACGAAGAGTCGGAGGACTGGGCTCCGACGGTCAATCTCGGCTACGAACGAAAACCCAGATCGGAATCAGTTCTCAAACGAGAGAAAATAATGAAGCTTAAGGCAGAACAGCATCGATGTGCAGAGGCGATTTTGGATATGCAACAGACGGCTGAGAGCCCGGATTTGAGCCTAGTGACAGTGGAGAACCCCGAACTGCAGCTTAATTAGGCTACTAACCCTGCCATACAATTGCAATGAGCTGCAATCACTTCTCCATCCTCCTTTGCAATTACCCAAGTCTTCAGAGGTGTCTCGTTAGACCTCTGAGAATGGTTTACCTTGAAACAAACAACTGTCACTCTAACGAAGTCCTAAGGATGTGGCATGTTTGTTGACGTTAAAGCCGCTACCGCTAACTGTTAGCGTGTTTAAGATAAAGCAATATAAGAACAAACACTCACCCTTGCAAACACCAAACTGTATCCATCACGGAGATGTTTTGTTCCAAGGTTGTGGACCCACCCGCTGACAAAAAAATTGTACGCCTCCAGACTCTTGAAAGCTTTCATTTGCTGCCTAGTGTAGTAAGAAGTCTGGAGGACCAAGTAGTTGGTGATATCCACAGCCTCGATAGTAGGCAAATCCTTTACTTCTGTGGTGTATTCGGACATTTTCAAAGAATACGGATCACGTCTGTAGGTTTTGCTTATAATAACCAGTCCGCTGTAACTGTATGCCAGGCGTTTATTAGCAGCCAACATGAACGTCCGTACACTCATAACAGGAAGTACACCAAGACCTCTAGAGAACCACAGCGACACCTGCTGGAACTCTCCGTAACGGCAGCAACAGGAAGCAGTATGGACAAACATAACATTGCTATTATCTACATCCCCCTTTTCAGTTTTTTTTTTCTTCTTCTTTATTTTGCACTATCCAGGCAAACCCAAATCAAACAACACCACCGTGATGGAAGAACTTATCAGGTTATGGATTACACAACAAAATGAGGCTTCAAATATCAAATGAAATTCACAGTAATCATTGTCATAACTGCAACAAGTATGCAATAACATAACACGAGATAAAACACATTTCAAAACAGAAAACACAGCACCAGTGTGCTTTTAATCCACGTATTTACTATTCGGTTTAGACACTCTACCAGATCTGGTTCGGTACAAGTTGTCATCAGAGCGTACTTGGCATTTTGTAGGTGTTGTCACCTGTTCCTGCTGTTTTGTGCCATGTTGTGGTGGGTCGAGTTGAACTTGAACTGTTTCATGTTTGTTGGTTTGTGTTTTATTAGGTTCAGTTTCATCCGCTCGTCGAGATGAGTCCAGTTCATCTTGTGTTGTAGCGAGCTTTTCGGGTTGAGGCTCGCTCACAGGCAGAAGATGTTGTCTGTTGCGCCTGTATTCTTTTCCACCCGACTCAACGACATATGAGCGAGGTTCAGCACATACTTTACTTACAACTCCAATCTTGTCATGTCCTCTCTGTGTTTGTAATCTCACCACCTCGTTTGGTGTTAATGGACTGAGCAGCTTGCTGGACTTGTCGTAGTGCTGTTTTTGAGTTTTACGCTTTTTTGTGAGTTGAGTTTTGATAGTGGTTGTCACTTTTGCTGTTGGTGTTAGCAGTTTTTTGCATACAGGAAGGGTTGACCGCGTTCGTCTTGACAGCAGCCTCTGTGCTGGTGAGCCAAGAATGTTGTCTCGTGGCGTGTTGCGTAGATGTAACAGGTTCAAATAGAAATCAGTTCCATCCCTTTTTGATGTTTCAAGGAGTCTTTTAGCACTCCGGACAGCTCTTTCACTGAGTCCATTTGACTGAGGGAACTCAGGGCTGCTTGTGACATGTATGAACTCCCAGTGTGTGGCAAACTCACGAAAGGTCTGGCTGGTAAACTGGGTGCCATTGTCTGAGTACAGTTTCTGTGGTATCCCATGTACTGAGAAGTGGTGTTTGAGTTTGTTAATGACCGAGGCAGATGTTAGGTTTTCAAGTTTATCTATTTCAAACCATCCAGAATATGAATCCACGAGCACGAGGTAGTGGCGATTGTCCCATTCGAATATGTCTGTGGCTGTGATGGACCAGGGAAGATCAGGAATTTGGTGTAGTTTCAGGGGTTGTTTTTGTTGGTGAGGCTTTAGACTGTTGCAAATGCTGCATGATTTGACTTTGTTCTCAATGTCAGAGTTTATTGTCAGCCAGAATACGCTGTCCCTAGCTTTCCTTTTTGTAGACTCCATGCCTGGATGTCCCTTGTGTAGTTCCTGCAGATAGGTTTCATGTAGTGATGCTGGAACGATGGCTCTGTTGCCTTTCATAATGACATTGTTGTCGATGATTAGTTCATCGTGGTAGCTGAAGAATGGTTTTATTTCTATAGGCACACTACTTGCTTGTTTTGGCCACCCCTACTGGATGTAGCGAGCAAGTGTCTGTAGGGTAGCGTCCTTCGAGGTGTGTTCGGTGAGCTCTTGTAGGCGTTTTGGTGAGATGAGCTGAAGTGACATTACCTCGAAGTCGCGCCCCTCTTCCTTTAGAGGTTGCTCATCCAGCGTTGGTGTGCGAGAGAGTGTGTCTGCGATGTAAAGGTGTTTGCCTTTCTTGTACACCAGAGTCAAGTTGAACTTTTGTAATCGTAGCATCATGCGCTGTAGCCGTGCCGGGACTGTGTGGAAAGGTTTGTTTTGGATTGTGACCAAAGGCTGGTGGTCAGTTTCAATCACCACTGGCTTTCCGTAGATGTAGTCGTAAAACCTGTAACATGCGAACACTACAGCTAGTAACTCCTTCTCTATCTGAGCGTACCTTCTCTCCGTTGGAGTTAGAGTTCTTGATGCATACGCCACAGGTTTGTCGTCCTGAAGGCATGCAGCCCCTAGACCATGCTGGGAAGCGTCACATGTGAGAGTCACTGGCTTGTGCATGTCATAGTATTGAAGTACTGGTGGGCTAGTGAGGCATGTTTTAAGTTTGTTGAAAGCATCCTGCTGATGTTGAGTCCAGCTCCACACCACATCCTTGTGAAGTAACTGACGAAGTGGTGCTGACAGTTCACTTAGGTTTGGGATGAACTTGCCCAGGTAGTTGATCATTCCCAGGAAACGTTGGAGAGACGTCTTGTCCTCTGGTGGTGGCATTTCATTGATCGCGGAGATTTTAGTTGGATCTGCTTTTAGCCCTTCGTCAGTGAATATGTGTCCCACGTAGCTCACTTCTTTAAGTCTGAACTTGCACTTTTTTGGATTCAGTTTGAGTTTTACTTGTCTGGCCCGCTCCAGAACTTTTTTTAAATTTTTGTCATGCTCCTCTATTCCTTTGCCTCCCACTATGATGTCGTCCACAATCACTGCGCATGGATATCCCATGAATATTTGTTCCATGGCTCTCTGGAAGACTTCAGAAGCAGTGTTGATGCCAAAGGGCATCCTCAGGAATTTGAATCTGCCGAAAGGTGTTGCAAATGTAGTGAGAAGAGATGAGGCAGGATCTAATTTGATTTGCCAGAAGGAGCTCTTTGCATCCAGAACTGAGAAGATGGTTGCTCCCGACATCTGAGCAGCTACTTCCTCCACAGTTCGCATGGGATGGTGAGGTCGCATTAGTGCCTTGTTCAGATCCCTTGGATCAATGCAGATACGAACATCATCTGTATTCTTTTTGTGTGTTGCGACCATGTTGGATGCCCATTCCGTGGGCTCCTCCACTGGTTCAATTACTCCCAGGGCCTGCATTCTTTGGAGTTCCTCTTTAACTCTTTTCTGCATAGGAACAGGAACGCGTCTTGGAGGGTTGACGACAGGTGACACGTTTGGAGTGAGTTTCATTGAGTAGGTTACAGGTAAGTCACCGACTTCATCTTCAAACAGGTCTGTGTATTCATGAAACACTTTCTGCGCTAGTGTCTCATCCTGATCTGTGTCAACCTGGTAGACTTCCTTGCTGAAACTAACCAGTTTAATTCACACGCTGTCCTTTAATCCGATGATGGGTTGCACATCGTGTTTTACAACTTGGAATTGCAGGTCATATAACTGTCCAGCTAGCTTGCACTTGAGAGTAACTGTGCCTGTGGTCTTGATCTTCGTGCCTCCGAATGCAACAAGATTTACCTGTTTTTGTGACTTGAATAGGGTTTCGTTGTTGCCGATCTTTCTGTAAGTGTCTAGTGAGATTACGTTACACTTTGCCCCAGTGTCTACTTTTAGTTTGAGGGCCTTATCAGAAACTTTGACTGTGCAGTATCCTTCTTTGTTGTGATTGTTCTCACCCTCCATTGTTAGGTGCTCAATGCAAAATGTCTCATCACTGTCTGGGTCAGCATCCTCTGAAATTTGGTTAACTTGTCTGCCTCTGTGATGCGGTTTTGCTGATCTGCATTGTTTTTTGTAATGATTGTATCTCTTGCAGACGTGACACTGTTGTCCGAAAGCAGGACATTGCTCCCTTTTGGCTGGATGCGAACCGCCACAGTTTCTGCAGTTTTGAATGTTCGTTATTAGTTTATTTGTTTTCCGTTTGAACTTGTCATGTTTAATCTGTACGGTGTCCACACTAGCAGATGTAATATGCTTTGGTGTAGAGAGGGCTTTGCTATGTTGATCTGTGAGCTCGCTTATTTGGCATATACGCACCGCCTTGGCAAGAGTGAGTTCCGTCTCTTTAAGCAGGGAACGTCTGACGCTGTCACTGGTTATACCACATACTAATCTGTCTCTGATTAGCTCGTCTTGTAGTGCACCAAAGCTGCAGGTTCTGGCCATGTTCTTTAACGTGCTCACATATGCTTCAATGGTTTCACCAGGTTTCTGTTGTCTTTTGTTAAAGTTATGCCTCTCCATTATGACATTGGTCTCTGGGTTGCAGATTTCCCTGAACTTTTTCTTTAGACATGCGGGATCTTCCCTTGATTCCGCGGCGACTTCTTCTATGCCTTCAGCTGATATTACTGCGGGGGCATACGTGAATGATCGCTCTCTTTCAATGGCCTCTGGTCCCGCCAGATTGAGGAGTATATAGGCCTTAGTCTTAGCATTTTTGTCACTATGGGCAGCGGCGATAAAGATGTCATATTCGCGCTCAAACTTACGCCAGTTTTCAGCGACGTTGCCGTCAAAGATGAGAGGATCTGGGCGCCGGAATCCGTCCGCCATGTTGTGCGGTGATTGCTTTTTTCGTCTTCCTTACCGGCTCTGCTTTTCTTCTTGGACTGTGCAGGCTTTCTAGGAAATCCCACTTCTGACACCATGTAGGTTTTGCTTATAATAACCAGTCCGCTGTAACTGTATGCCAGGCGTTTATTAGCAGCCAACATGAACGTCCGTACACTCATAACAGGAAGTACACCAAGACCTCTAGAGAACCACAGCGACACCTGCTGGAACTCTCCGTAACGGCAGCAACAGGAAGCAGTATGGACAAACATAACATTGCTATTATCTACAACGTCCGATATATTTTTTAACTATCTGTTTATATCTCTCCCGAGAAACGGGGTCTAAAGTTGCACAATAGCTGCTCTCCTGACTCTCCACAGTGTCCTCCATGTTTACTTCCGCCCTCCACTCAAAAATCGCGCTGCCTCCGCACGTCATCAGAACCACGTGACCGCAACCCAACTATTGAACGCCTGCGTGCGCTAGTACCTCTTGCCACAAGTTCCCAGAATCCTTTGCGGTTTTACCCCTGAATGACGTCACATTTTCAATCTTTATCCTGGTGGGCCGGTCTGTAGTCAAAATGCCCGGGCTGATTTTTTGTCCCAGTCCAGCCCTGGCTCCTCTCCTACTCCTAGCCTTCGCTGCGGTGGAAAAAAGAACGACTTCAATCCCCTTCAAGGAACATACGTACAAAATAGTTTTCCTGATACACCAATGGGGCGTTCAATGCCATCTTGTAAATATGAGTACTCTGGCAGAGTAACAGTTCAAATGAAAAATACACCAGAACAAACAAGCAAACAAAAAAAGAAGTGTGGGGTACCTTTAAACCAATGAACAAGGTATAACAATTTATACTTTTTAACATAACCTGACCCCGTCAATATGTGATATGTCTCACAAGAATATTTATTTTATTATTTTACATTTACAATTTTTTTTCCTGGGGACCCTGTGACACCCCATTGAAGAGTCGTAGGCTGGATCTCTCAAGATCTCAATGTTGGGTTTGTAAGGCCATGTTACTCCTAAATTTCTATCTTGTTCAAAGAGAAGATATAAAACAAAGTTCTAAGCTAATCGACCTTAGTGTTCTCCTTTTTTTTAAAAAACAAAAGAATGGATAAGAGAATCGATAAAGAATCGAATCGTTAAACAGAATCGAAAATGGAATCGGAATCGTTAAAATCTTATCAATACCCATCCCTAAGCTGGACTCTGTCATCTAACTGAATGTGTTGGTGCTGATCACGGGGCTCTGAGGGGGGAGCAGCAGGAGGACTCTGGATGCTGACGTCAGTGTATCTGTGGAAGCTCCCACAGCGTGTCTGTCATTCAATATTGTGCTGTATATTGTATCTATGCAAAGATGAACAGACTGTGTGTTCACTGGTCTCTGTGCTGCAGCTCTGATGTCATCATCACTCCCTCCTCCACCCTCAGCAGTCCCAGCATGCTGCTGTGGTGCACCCCACCCTCACTCTACACCTGAGCCACAGACCACACCCTCCACCTCAATATACACCACAGTTTTCTCTGCTGTGGAAATGAGATCAGGAGGAAATCATCATTATTATTATTTAATAAACGCTCACATTAATGTGGGCTTATTTGCTTCATATTAGAAACATTAGTTGAGTGTTTTTAGTATAAAATGGTCAAAGTCCCTCTTTTTGCTCCTCCCCTCACCTGTGGATGGGCGGTGCTGTTACCGTGGTGACAGCTTGGATGTGTTTCAGTCCTGCCTGGTTATCACTGCAGGAATCTTTCACCTTTATTACAGGTAATAACTCTGATTTTTCTGTGTATTATGAACCAAATGTATCCTGATACACACAGAGATGGATGAGCAGAGGTCACATGATGAAAGAACAAACATGGAGTCTTTGATTTATTTAGATATTTATTGATGAATGCAAACAAACCCGACACTGAACCATCGTCCAGCAGAACAAACCTGATCACATGACCTGCTGACCCAAACAGTGAAAAGCTCCATGGCAACAACAACAAACAGCCTCACATATGTTAACAGAGGCTGTTAGAAGCACAGAGTCTTTACAGTCTTTCTCCTGTTTGGACACAGATCTCTGCACATCTTCATCACAGTTACTCACAGACGTGCAGAGTGTGTGGATATCAAAGCTAAGTTTCCACCATGTTTGTAGTCTGTACTGGGACTCATGGAGCATCTCTCTATGAGCACTCAGTGCTTTAAACAGTGAGTCCCAGTTTAACCAGCAGCCTTCACACCACACATCACACAGACATGGAAACTTCAAACCTCAGACTGAAGACACCATCAGAAATAAACAGATTGTGATGAAGATGAAGAACTGGACCAGTTTGCTGTGGTTTCTTCTGTTCCTGTCAGAAATAAGAGTCTGGCAGCACTTTGCTCTCCTTCCACATGTTTAAGGAGGAAGTGAAGAAGAGCGAGTGAGTCGTCTTCCTCTGTGGGCCCAACATCAGGCAGCAGCCACGTATTTTTAAAAACCCAGCACACTGCTTCAGAAACACTGAGTCCAGGTGACCAGAGTCATGTGATCAGTGAGGTCTTCACTCAGGACGTCACTGCTTCAGGACCTGATTCAGAGGTTTATAAGGACGTGGATCATTGGTGCTGATGTTGTGTGAGAGCTGGTGAACCATGGCGAACATAAATAACAACCAGGCCATCAGCAGTTCTACCCCCAGCTCTAACACCTACATAATACACTATACATATAGTTATTGTTAAGGTTCAAATATTGAGGAAGGAGAGTACAAACAACCAGGTCCAGAAGAGCTTGGTCAAACAATTGATTTTAATGAACACAGGCGTGGGGGGACCAGCGCCGTACGCAGACAGCGCTGATCTCCGACTAATCAAAGCATAAACAGATATTTTATACCATCGGGGTTTGAATTTAACGACGCCCCTTCAACGTCACACAGATACATACATACATACGTCAGATCAAAACCACAATGACTTTTAACACAGTTTGAAAAGAACATTATCTCTATCTTCATGGCAGATGTTTCCTGTCAACCTTTTGACTGCCGCTTCTCCAAAACCACAGACTATGCTCTGCAGTAAGATACCACTTCTGCACGCCCGCAGTTGCAAGCAAACATGATTAACCTCTCACCTATAACTGAATGTATCTACTATGTGTGTGTGTGTCACGACCTCACTTGGCACTCTGTGTCACCTCTCACCTACTAACGCTCGCAGTCAAACAGAGGCCACTCTCACATGTGTTAGCAGTTTACTAAAATTATATATGTAGTACATTGAATAAAGGTTTTAATCAAGAACCTCTACTAGAAGCTTAATAAAAGAATATAAAAGTATAAAAGATAATAATGAACAACCTGGTTATTCAAATAGCATCATCCAAACAGCTCCTCAGAATAAGCTGCACTTACACTCTGCTTTTAGTTTCACTTTTGCAAAAGCACGCTCTGCAAACCTGCAGTTTCCTGTCAAGACTTTGCACAGAGTGGACTCAGAATCAACAGAATCAGCCCATACACACTTAAGATTATAACAAGCATTCAAAAGCATTTAAGATCATAGATTCAACTCAACAGTTTAAAGTGGTTATAACTGGACCTGTAGTAAAGGCTAATTGGGTACCAAAATGTTTAAACATCTGAATGCAATATCAATGCTGTAGATTATATTATTAATGCAATGGTAATGATGATGATTATTAACAGTAGCAACAAAATAATTTCCCTGATCTCCACATTATATAGGTTATAGTATGTTATATATAAACGTAGCTGAAGCAGTTTCATTTGTAGCTTCACGCTGCACTTCACATGTTTGTCCACCAGATGGCAGCACTGAGGCCTGTGTTGGAAAGCTTTGAGTAATGAAGCGTTTTCAATCCAAGCTTCAGAAAGCTTCATGTGGTCATCAAGGAAGCAACCTGGAACTATCTGCTGTGTGTAAAAACAGCAACACAAGAATCCAGGATGAAGACAAGAAACTCAAAGCTCACAAAACAGGTGGAGCTAATTTTGTGACGTGTTTCTGTAAAAACACCACAGAAGTGAATCATCAAAGTTTCCATGTGAGCTGATGATGCTGCTGCAGAGTTTCTGTGAACCTCCTGTGACCCCGCCTCCTCATACAGAGACATCTGATTGCTCTTCAAACTGCATCACGTGGACACATGTGATTGTGTGTTGTAGTATTGATCCTAATGCTGGTATCAGTCCTGGATCAATAACACTGGATGGATGCGTTCAGCATGGAGCCCTGAGCTGTGTTACAGACAAACATGGAAACTGACAGGTCTGTGTCATTCACAGTCTGTAACACTTCTAAACAACAGAGGCTGACCCAAGTGCCTCAGAGCCAGGCACGCTCACATCACAGCTCTCTAAATAAGCCAGTTTCAAAATAAGAGCTGAAAGCTGTGTTTGCTTGTGTTAGCTTATTATTGTGGAGACTAACATTCAGTGATCATGTGTTCAGACTCATAATGATTACTCTCAGAAATCCTGATCTTTGTATTTAATTCAATTCAATTCAATTCAATTCAATTTTTCAATTCAATTCAATTCAATTTTATTTATATAGCGCCAAATCACAACAAAAGTCGCCTCAAGGCGCTTCATAGATACAGAGAAAAACCCAACAATCATATGACCCCCTATGAGCAAGCACTTTGGCGACAGTGGGAAGGAAAAACTCCCTTTTAACAGGAAGAAACCTCCGGCAGAACCAGGCTCAGGGAGGGGCGGCCATCTGCTGCGACCGGTTGGGGTGAGAGAAGGAAGACAGGATAAAGACATGCTGTGGAAGAGAGACAGAGGTTAATAACAGATATGATTCAATGCAGAGAGGTCTATTAATACATAGTGAGTGAGAAAGGTGACTGGAAAGGAAAAACTCAATGCATCATGGGAATCCCCCGGCAGCCTACATCTATTGCAGCATAACTAAGGGAGGATCCAGGGTCACCTGGTCCAGCCCTAACTATATGCTTTAGCAAAAAGGAAAGTTTTAAGCCTAATCTTAAAAGTAGAGATAGTGTCTGTCTCCCGAATCCAAACTGGAAGCTGGTTCCACAGAAGAGGGGCCTGAAAACTGAAGGCTCTCCCTCCCATTCTACTTTTAAATACTCTAGGAACAACAAGTAGGCCTGCAGAGCGAGAGCGGAGCGCTCTAATAGGGTGATATGGTACTACAAGGTCATTAAGATAAGATGGGGCCTGATTATTTAAGACCTTGTATGTGAGGAGCAGGATTTTGAATTCAATTCTGGATTTAACAGGAAGCCAATGAAGGGAAGCCAAAACAGGAGAAATATGCTCTCTCTTTCTAGTCCCTGTCAGGACTCTTGCTGCAGCATTTTGGATTAGCTGAAGGCTTTTCAGTGAGTTTTTTGGACATCCTGATAATAATGAATTACAGTAGTCCAGCCTGGAAGTAATAAATGCATGAACTAGTTTTTCAGCGTCACTCTGAGACAGGATATTTCTAATTTTAGAGATGTTGCGCAAATGGAAGAAAGCAGTCTTACATATTTGTTTAATATGTGCGTTGAAGGACATGTCCTGGTCAAAAATGACTCCAAGGTTCCTCACCGCGTTACTGGAGGCCAAGGTAATGCCATCCAGAGTAAGAATCTGGTTAGATACCATATTTCTAAGATTTTCAGGGCCGAGTACAATAACCTCAGTTTTATCTGAATTAAGAAGCAGAAAGTTAGCGGCCATCCAGGTCTTTATGTCTTTAAGACATTCCTGCAGTTTAACTAATTGGTGTGTGTTATCTGGCTTCATAGAAATATGGTATCTAATCAGATTCTTACTCTGGATGGCATTACCTTGGCCTCCAGTAACGCGGTGAGGAACCTTGGAGTCATTTTTGACCAGGACATGTCCTTCAATGCACATATTAAACAAATATGTAAGACTGCTTTCTTCCATTTGCGCAACATCTCTAAAATTAGAAATATCCTGTCTCAGAGTGACGCTGAAAAACTAGTTCATGCATTTATTACTTCCAGGCTGGACTACTGTAATTCATTATTATCAGGATGTCCAAAAAACTCACTGAAAAGCCTTCAGCTAATCCAAAATGCTGCAGCAAGAGTCCTGACAGGGACTAGAAAGAGAGAGCATATTTCTCCTGTTTTGGCTTCCCTTCATTGGCTTCCTGTTAAATCCAGAAATGAATTCAAAATTCTGCTCCTCACATACAAGGTCTTAAATAATCAGGCCCCATCTTATCTTAATGACCTTGTAGTACCATATCACCCTATTAGAGCGCTCCGCTCTCGCTCTGCAGGCCTACTTGTTGTTCCTAGAGTATTTAAAAGTAGAATGGGAGGGAGAGCCTTCAGTTTTCAGGCCCCTCTTCTGTGGAACCAGCTTCCAGTTTGGATTCGGGAGACAGACACTATCTCTACTTTTAAGATTAGGCTTAAAACTTTCCTTTTTTCTAAAGCATATAGTTAGGGCTGGACCAGGTGACCCTGAATCCTCCCTTTGTTATGCTGCAATAGATGTAGGCTGCCGGGGGATTCCCATGATGCATTGAGTTTTTCCTTTCCAGTCACCTTTCTCACTCACTATGTATTAATAGACCTCTCTGCATTGAATCATATCTGTTATTAACCTCTGTCTCTCTTCCACAGCATGTCTTTATCCTGTCTTCCTTCTCTCACCCCAACCGGTCGCAGCAGATGGCCGCCCCTCCCTGAGCCTGGTTCTGCCGGAGGTTTCTTCCTGTTAAAAGGGAGTTTTTCCTTCCCACTGTCGCCAAAGTGCTTGCTCATAGGGGGTCATATGATTGTTGGGTTTTTCTCTGTATCTATGAAGCGCCTTGAGGCGACTTTTGTTGTGATTTGGCGCTATATAAATAAAATTGAATTGAATTGAATTGAATGGACAGATAGAGCTGGGTGTCATCAGCATAGCAGTGAATATTTTTTGCAATGTCTTCTAATGATGCTGCCTAAGGGAAGCATGTATAATGTAAACAGAATTGGTCCTAGCACTGAACCCTGTGGAACTCCATAATTAACCTCAGTGTGTGAAGAGGACTCTCCATTTACATGCACGAATTGGAGTCTATTAGATAGATATGATACAAACCACTGCAGTGCAGTACCTGTAATACCTACAGCATGTTCTAATCGCTCTAATAGGATATTATGGTCAACAGTATCAAATGCTGCACTGAGGTCTAGCAGGACAAGCACAGAGATGAGTCCACTGTCAGAGGCCATAAGAAGATCATTTGTAACCTTCACTAAAGCTGTTTCTGTGCTGTGCTGAGCTCTGAAACCTGACTGAAACTCTTCAAATAAACCATTCCTCTGCAGATGATCTGTTAGCTGTTTGACAACTACTCTTTCAAGGATTTTTGATATGAAAGGAAGGTTGGAGATTGGCCTATAATTAGCTAAGACTGCTGGGTCTAGAGATGGCTTTTTGAGTAAAGGTTTAACTACAGCCAGCTTGAAGGCCTGTGGTACATAGCCGATTATTAGAGATAGGTTGATCATATTTAAGATTGAAGAATTAATTAATGGCAGGACTTCTTTGAGCAGTTTTGTAGGAATGGGGTCTAAAAGACACGTTGATGGTTTGGAGGAAGTAATTATTGAAGTTAACTCAGAAAGATCAATTGGAGAAAAAGAGTCTAACTTAACATCAATGGTACTAAGAGTAGCTGTAGATAATATTACATCTGTGGGATGATTATTGGTCATTTTTTCTCTAATGATAAGAATTTTATTTGTGAAGAAGTTCATGAAGTCATTACTAGTTAACGTTAAAGGGATGGTTGGCTCAAAAGAACTCTGACTTTTTGTCAGCCTGGCTACAGTGCTGAAGAGAAACCTAGGGTTGTTCTTATTTTCTTCAATCAGTGATGAATAGTAAGATGTTCTGGCTTTGCGGAGGGCTTTCTTATAAAGCAGCAAACTATTTCTCCAGGCTAAATGATGATCCTCTAGATTTGTGACACGCCATTTCCTCTCCAGATTACGAGTCATCTGCTTTAGGGTACGTGTTTGAGAATTATACCACGGAGTCAGGTACTTCTGATTTGAGGCCTTAGTTTTCACAGGAGCTACAGTATCCAGAGTCGTACGTAGTGAGGAGGTGAAATTATTAACAAGATAATCGACCTCTGTTGGGGTAGCGTTCAGATAGCTGCTCTGCTCTGTGTTGGTACAGGGCATTGGAGATGATAACAGTGGGTGGATTATATTCTTAAACTTAGTTACAGTGCTTTCAGAAAGACATCTACTTTGATAAAGTCTACTCTTCACCGCTGTGTAGTCAATTATTGTAAAAGTAAATGTTATCAGGAAGTGATCAGACAGGAGAGGGTTTTCAGGAAACACTGTTAAATGTTCAGGTTCGATGCCATATGTTAAAACAAGATCTAGAGTGTGATTAAAGTGGTGAGTGGGTTCTTTTACATTTTGAGAGAAACCAATTGAGTCTAATAACAGATTAAATGCCATGTTGAGGCTGTCATTTTTAGCATCTACATGGATGTTAAAATCACCCACAATAATTATTTTATCTGAGCTCAGAACTAAATTAGATATAAAGTCTGAGAAATCAGACAGAAACTCTGTGTAAGGCCCAGGTGGACGATAGATGATAACAAGTAAGACTGGTTTCTGAGTTTCACAGCTGGGGTGGACAATGTCAAGCATCAGGCTTTCAAATGAATTAAAAGTCTGTCTTGGTCTTTCATTAATTAATAGGCTGGTGTGAAAAATTGCTGCCACACCGCCGCCCCGGCCTGTGCTTCGAGGTTTCTGGTAGTTAGAATGGCTCGGGGGTGTTGATTCATTTAAACTAACATAATCATCCTGCTGCAACCAGGTTTCTGTAAGGCAGAGTAAATCAATTTGTTGATCAATTATTAAGTTATGTACTAACAGAGACTTGGAGGAGAGAGACCTAATATTTAATAATCCACATTTCACTGTTTTACTCTTTGGTTCAGATGTGGATACTGTATTGTTCTTTCTTTGTAATTGTTTATGTTTAAGTTGTTTGTTGCTGGTTTTTAGTTTGTTTTTTGTCTTTTTGGAAGCTGACACAGTCTCTATGGAGATGGGTTTTTGGGGGGGTAGCAGGAGGAGAGAAGCTGCAGAGAAGCGTGTAAGACTGCAACTCTGCTTCCTGGTCCCAACTCTGGATAGTCATATTTTGGGGGGTTTAATAAATTTGTCCATATTTCTAGAAATGAGAGCTGCTCCATCCAAAGTGGGATGGATGCCGTCTCTCCTAACAAGACCAGGTTTCCTCCAGAAGGTTTGCCAATTATCTATGAAGCCCACATCGTTTCTGGGACACCACTCAGACAGCCAGCAATACACAGTATTTACTGTGTGTTGGATCAATAACTGAGATTCATGGTATCACACAGCTGTGCTGCTGCTGATGTCAGCACATCTGGAACAATACGAGGTATCTGCTACCAGACTGAGCAGGACGTGAGACCTGTGGACTGTTTAAAGCTGTCCCTCCACAGCTCACTCAGACCTGATCCACACCTCAGTGATATTCTCTGACTTCCTCAGTAGAGACAGAAACCATTCAGATCTGGGACCATCAGCTGACTGATGATGTCACACAGACTGTGTTTTTCAGGAACAGTGATTCTGATGTGAGCCTGCTAGCTGACAGCAGACCTGATGAAAGCACATGTTCACATCTGTGAGGACAGACTGGACTCTTTGACTGCACCTTGGTTCTCCTCAGAGGTCTGTACAGGAGCATGTCCACCCCCACTGAAGATCTCAGTCACTGTGAAACATAGAAAGCTGCTTGTGTGGCCTCTGCCTCACATGTAGATACAGCTACAGGTTTCTCTGTCAGTCAGACTGAAACAGTGTCCTGATGCTGCATCATTCAGCTCTGTGCCCCAGTCAGCATCACTGGGAGCTACCAGCGTTTCTGCCCTTTTCCTGTAACACTACACTCAGCACAGGCTCAGCTGGTATCCAGTGTTGGACTTTGGCTTCAGCTGCTGTGATAGATTCTCTAACATAGATCAGCTCTGCTACATGTTGTTAGATAAGTGCAGCTGCTGTCATGTCCTGATGTTTCTCTGGCTCAGCAGCTTCTCCATCAGAGGTTCACATGGAGCTGATCCAGTATCTCCAGTAACTGTGTTCTGTGCCTCACTGGTTCATCCTTCTGTCTGTGTGACGTCAGTCAGATGTTGAAGTTCAACTCTGTAATCTTCACTGTGTCACAGAGTTCAGTGAGTCCCGTTATTCACAGTATCAATCAGATCATCAGAGAACAGCTGATCAGCAATCAGTGGTGCCAACAGCGCCTCCTGTGGTGAGAGGATGCAATAATGCAATGTAGCATTTTTCCACTCAACACTTGCAGTCATGGAAACTGTCTGTTGGATCTGTGTGACGTTGCTTTCTTGGTTAGAGTTCCTCACAAATGTCCAGATGATTCTTCTAATGAGGCGTCGACCATGTTTGCAGCTCTTTGGAAGAAAACGTCGCCCTTTGCCATCCTTACTTTTCTTTGACTTCTTCAAATGCAGCTGAACTCCAGCTGGTATTTTCTTGGACTTTGCAGCTGTTTCTGGTCATCAGTTCATTCCTGCAAACCTCTGAAGCTGAACAACAATGATGCTGCATTGCTGGCTGATCCCAAAAGGTTGATTCTGTTCATCTGGACGTTTTCAGAAACGTTTGCTCACTGATCAGGTGACTTCTTCAGTCTCAGCTGACTGCAGCTTTACAAGCTTACAAACAGCACATTTGCACAATGACTGAAAGCAGCAGCACCTGATATATATGATACTAATATAATACATATACATATATAATCCATACTAATGATGAAGGAACTGAGCTCACAGTCCATTGTTCATTCAGTGAACTACTCAGTTTATTTTGGGCCTCAGAAATGCTCACTCTGTTTGTACATCACTGTCAGCAATAGACTCATTCTGCTGTGTGGACAGGAACACATGTGACATCACTTCCTGTTTGTGTGTGACTGAAGAGGAAGAAGTTTACAAGGAATCATTTAGAAGAGTTTCAAACATCAACTGATTGAATCCATGAATCTGAAAACGTGTTTGTGAGTGAAAGAGACAGACATGTACAGACTGAACTATCTGTTCAACAGTCAGAGTGTTTCTGTAACAGGAGACACTCTTTACACTCCACTCAGCACAGGGACACTGAGGAAAAAAGAGACCAGTCTAACCTAAACCCAGGATAAAGAGTTTGAGTGAATGTGGTGTTGAAGGTGTGGAGGTGGATCAGAGTGTCAGAGGAGACTCTGTAGAAGGACAGAGTGCCAGCAGGACAGTCCACATACACTGCTGCTCTGTTAGAGAGAGAGGAGGAGGAGGAGGAGGAGGAGGAGATGGATGTTTGTCTCTTATTGTGCCTGACAGACTGAGGACCATCATGAGAGCAGCTCAGACTCCAGGACTGATCATTGTATCCAAACACACAGTCATCACTGTCTCCTTTCCTTCTGATGCTTCTGTAACTCACTGATATAGAAATGATTCCTCTCCACTCGACCTCCCAGTAACAGCGACCAGTCAGACCATTTCTACACAGCAGCTGATGACGAACATCAAATCTGTCTGGATGATCAGGATATGACTGAACCTTCCACACATGTGTCACCTTCCTGTTGTTGTCAGACAGTTGGAGGTTTGTGTTCACTGTGTTTGTGTCGATTGTGAGTTGACAGGAATCTGATGGAGAGAACAAACACAATCCAGCTGCAGTTATTGATCCATCATCTGTTCATTGATTGACACTTTGATGATGACTCCTGACATGATGAAGATGGTTGAATGTGTGCTGCTTTGTTTTCATGAATCCCATTAAAAACACACTTACACTTCCTCAGACCTGGTCTCAACCATCGGACTCCAGCAGGCTCCAGCCTGAAAGGAGGAGGGGGGTCAGAGCAGCACAGTCAGCATGCACACATGGACATTACATGGCTCTCACACACACACTGTTACACACTGAGCTCAAAGCTCGGCTCCACTGTTTTATTCAAAGAAATCTACATTTATTTATCAGCACATTTAAAAACAGCTTGAGCCAAAGTGCTGCACAGAGTAGAGAGAAAATAGGAAACATACACAGTAATGACTATAAAGACTGGTCAGGATTGAAAGCTACAGAGTACAAATGTGTTTCCAACCGGCTTTTAAAAATGTCCAGTGTTGGTGACGACCTGATGTGAAAGGCGACTGTTCCAGAGTTTGGCTGCAGCCATCGATAAAGCTCACCTCTGTTTTTACGTCTAGTTCTGGTCAGAAGCTGCTTATCTGCAGACCTGAGGGCTCCACTTGGATTCTTTTGTTAAAGAGAGATAAGATGGAGCCAATCCATTCACAGATTTAAAGACAACCAGATCTGGAAGTGGATTCTACCACGTACTGGTAACCAGTGGAAAAAGCTGGTGATAGGTCGTCTAGCACAGACCCACCGCTGGAACCAGACAATTCTACTACAACAGGATTGGAAACCAAGCAGAGCTCTATGAGCTCATGCACGAGATCAAACTCTTTTGAGTTTACAGTTTTCCCTTTCTCTATACAACTTGAGCAGCTATTGCTAAGTAGGCCACTTTGCTCTGCTAAGGATTTATGTGACCATGATAGAAACTCTGATAAGCTAATGCTGCTAAGCTAATGCTGTTTATGGGCCCTGTTAGAATCAATATTTCATTCCCATTCTGTTGTTTGAGAACAATAACAGAAAAATGTGAACTTCAGAACAAATTTATTGTGAATTCAGCTGTGAATGTACAGTTTGTCATTATTTAAGCTTCCATTTCCACATGTTAGATGACACTTTATTAGGTACATCGGCATCTATCTCAGGTACACCTGTGACCTAAATGTTCCTGCAACCAGACTCCTTGGAGACCCCTACATAAATATCCATGTACTATCCAGCTAGACTAGTGTGTCTGTCCCTGAAAATATTCCTGCATGTGTGATTGTTCATGTCTCATCTGCAGGAAACAAACAGAAAGTGAGTGAAAGACACAGGAAATGTTTCCAGCTCTTCCTCCTCTATCAGACATTCTTCATACCTGAGAGTGTCCAGTCTCCAGCCGGGATCCTTCAGTCCAGCCGAGAGCAGCTTCATTCCTGAGTGACCTGGATGATTGTAGCTCAGGTCCAGCTCTCTCAGATGGGAGGGGTTGGAGCTCAGAGCTGAGGCCAGAGAAGTACAGCCTTCCTCTGTGATCAGACAGCCTGACAGACTGCAGACACACAAAACAACAATCTATCTGTCAACAGTTGTTTTCTCTTTGTCACAATAACATCTATCCATTTACATCCATTCAATGTAACTTTATTTATAAGTGACAATACCCAACAGACAACAATCGTCATCTGAAGTTGTTTAACAGTGTAAGGTAACAGCCTCCACTGTGAGCAGCACTTGGTGGTGGTGGGAAGAAGAACTCCCTTTGACACAAAGATCCTCCCAGTGAAAACAGGCTCCAGGAGGAGCATCTACCATGACTGGTTGCAGGGTGAGGGGAAAGAGAAGACATGAGCTCAGAGACAAGAACAAAACACAAACTAAGGAGACAGAAGACAAAAGTTAAGGACATGCAGTAGTGACATATAAAAGCATCAGGAGTGAAAAGAGGGGAGTGGAGAAGAAAGCAGAGCATCATGGGAAGTCCACCAACAGCCTGAGCCTATAGCAGCATAACTATGCTGCTATAGGCTCAGGGTCACCTGATCCAGCTCGAACTATAAGCTTTATCAAAAAGGAAAGTTTGAAGCTGATCTTCAAAGTAGAGAGGGTGTCTGTCTCCTGAACTCAAACTGGGAGCTGCTTCCACACCCAGTCCAACATAGCCAGGCTTTCTTTGCTGCTTTGACAAAACCTCAAATCCTAGTCAGAGATGATGAGCATCATCACAGTGATGATCATTTCTCTGTAACCCAGGCTTTCTGCTTCAGGATCTGTGCACGCTCACAGAACAAGGAGACCTTTAAACATCATTTCACTAAATGGATGGACTGAGCACAGCCTACAGTGGGGCCTGTGGGCCCGGGTGGCACTGCTGCACTGGGCCCCGGTCCGGATGGGCCTGGGCCCCCTTTCCCTGGCGGGTCGCGGAGTATGGGGGTGCCTACTGGGGTGAGCGTTGGACCTGGCCCCAGGGAGGGGTCACTTTCCCTTCCCTCCCCATCTCCACCTCCCTCTTCCCGCTCCACCACAACCACCCACACATGCAGGGCCTTGGAGTAGGGGTGTGTCACCAGGGTGCAGAGGAGGCATCCCCCCCTCTGTCCCCTTCTGGCTGCCTCTGCCTCAATTTTATCCCACAACTTAGACATTCACGTTACTCACACTCTCATTACACATACATATAGGATCTTGGGGGTGGGCACGCTACACGGAATCCAAATTACCATCAGGGTGTACACCTCACCCCTGGCGCCGTTGCCCACCTCTCAATTTTAAATACACGTAGACATTGAGGGCTAGCAGGAGGGGCTTTGTGCTTACCTGCTGCTCTCTGGCAGGTAGCTCCATGCCCTCCTGGGTTTTAAATGCGCCTTAGAACACACATGCATCAACACTACAATGAGCGGGTGGATGGAGGTTTGGAGTCGTCTCTCACCCGCCTTCGCCTACAGATCCAACAGAACCACAGAGGATGCCATCGCCCACATCCTACACACCACTCTCAGCCACGTGGACAAGAAACAGGGTAACTATGTGCGAATGCTGTTTGTTGATTACAGTTCAGCGTTTAACACAATAGTGCCCTGCAGACTGTTCACAAAGCTCAGGGATCTGGGACTTAACAGCCGTCTGTGTGCATGGGTTCTGGACTTCCTCACTGGCAGAACTCAGGTGGTGAGGGTGGGCAGGTGCTTCTCCAACAGCATCACCATCAACACAGGAGCACCTCAGGGATGTGTCCTCTCGCCACTGCTCTACTCCCTCTACACTTCAGACTGTGTGGCCACCCATGGCTCCAACACCATTGTGAAGTTTGCTGACGACACAGTGGTGTTGGGTGCCATCTCCAACAACGATGAGGCGGCCTACATGGATGAAGTGAAGAATCTAGCATCGTGGTGCCAGGACAATCACCTCCAGCTGAACGTCTGCAAGACCAAGGAGCTGGTGGTGGACTTCAGAAGGGGTCAGCACAGAGCCTACAAGACCATTATCATCAATGGAGCTCCAGTGGAGAGGGTGCAGTCCTTCAAGTATCTCGGTGTCCACATCTCCTCAGACCTGACATGGGCTGCCCACATTCAGGTCCAGACCAAAAAGACTAGCCAGCGCCTGTATCACCTACGACAACTGAGGAAGTTCAGGGTCTCTCCAAAGATCCTCAGGATTTTCTATACAGGCGCTGTGGAGAACATCCTCACACAGAACATGACATCGTGGTTTGGGAACAGCTGTGTGAAGGACCAAAAAGCTCTCCAGAGAGTGATCCGTACAGCAGAACGCTGCTGCAAGATTGCTCTCCCCCCGCTTCAGGACACCTACACCAGGAGATGCCGGACTAGAGCAGCGCAGATACTGAAGGACCCATCCCATCCTGGCAACAAACTGTTCCAACTTCTGCAATCTGGTAGAAGGTTCCGCATCTTCCGGGCAAGGACAGAGAGACTCAAGAGGAGCTTCTATCCCCAAGCCAACCCTTTCCCTTAAACACACACACCCGCCCTCTCACATCATCTATAACTGACTGAGACAGGACTCTCTTCCAGACACTCTAAACCAAGGCACAATGTACATTTCAAATTCCTTTAATTTTAAATATGTTTATATTGTCTATCCTGTAAAATTGTCAGATGTCTATTCATATTAATGTACAGAATTCACCTGCTTGCTGATACTACTGCACATTCACCCAGTGTATATACTTATATATAAGAACATTATATATATATATATATATATATATATATATATATATATATATATATATATATATATATATATATATATATATATATATATATATATATATAATGTTCTTCCTCTACACCCCCCCCAAAATTTTTGCACATGTCGAGGAGCGTGTCAGGCTACATTTCACTGTGTGTTATACTTGTATAACTATGCATGTGACAAATAAAGAACCTTGAACCCTTGAACCTTGAACCCCCATTATCTGCGGCCTGCTGGAGCGGGGGGGGGGGGGGGGGGGGGGGGGGGTTGGGAGGAGGAGTTGGCCGTCCGACTGCGGTCTGGAGTGTGGGGCCTCCCTGCTGCTGCGGAGTCGGGGCGGTCTGCCTCTCCCCACCACAGGGAAAAGGGTAACACCACCTGGGTCTGGGTGCAGTTCCCCCCTCCAGGGGCAAGGGTACCTAGACCCGGTTAGTAGAGTACGCTTGGGGAGTGTGATTGTGTATACAGCGTCTCTTTATATCTGTCTCCACGTCGGTTGAGTGTGAAGTGCATATGAGAGCATGAGGGTGGGAATGGATGTTTGTGTCTGTGTGCCTGTATGTCTGTGTCTATATGTCAGGTTGGGTATCAGATGCCACCTCTCTGGGGACATCTCAGGCCCTCCAAGGTTTGGAGGTCTATCTCCCCCCACCACTTCCCCTGCCGGTGGTGGACTCCCTCAGACATTGGTGCATTGGTGGTTCTTTGTGTCCAGGGATGGGCGTCCAGGTACACACCGGCTCACTCCTTGGCGGCCTGGAGCCTGGGGCTCGCTCGAGCCACTTCGGAGGTGGGGTGCCCCCGGCCTCTCGGCCTGGGGCTCGGTCACTCAGGCACAGCTGGCTGCTGGCGGAGCTCACGGGCGCGTCACTGCAACTCCCCCTGGCTTCTGCTCCGCGGCTGCTGAGTGAGCCCTCATCTGGGACTCTCCTCAGCTCTTTCTGGGACAGTGGCGCGGCTGCCCCTCTGTTGGTCTTCCTTGGTCTCTTGTGTTCTGGGGGCCTCTGGATGTCTGGAGTTTTGATCTCCTCCATACCTGCTTCATGCCCTGGAGGACGGGGCTGTGGCCCCCCCACACCCTCTAGCAGATCATTACATGAAGGAACCTTTTAAAAAAACAAGCGCGTCCATGCTCACAGGTGTACACACGGGTGATCACACCCACAAACTGCACCCTTTTTGGCTCCTACCTCAAAGCACACTGTGTGCTGTCGATCTTACGTGCTGCACAATAATGTTTAATATTTAGTATTTACTGTCATATTCCCATATATCATTGTGATGCTGTTTATTCTATTACTCTTGTTCTCTTCTGCTTGTTTTCTTTTTTCTTTCTCAACAGGTGATCCAGGTGATCGATATATGCATTTTGTTTTTTTCTCTGCCCATTCTGTTGGTTTTTGGTTTTTGCCCTTCTCCCCCGTCCCTCTTCTCAGCTGTTTTTCTTTCCCTCTTTCTTTCTCCCCTTCTTTCCCCCAATCAAGTCTGTCTCGTATTCAGCAAGTGAAAATAAAATAAACAATAAAAGGTGAATCAAATGGACCATTACAGCAAGGCTGGGATGGTCAATTTGGTAAAGTAAATCCGTTGGGCATCTTTCTTTGCCTTTAGACAATAATTCTGATGGCAAAAGAGCCAAACGGGACAGGCAGAGAGAAAAAAAAAAAGTAAAAAAAAAGTTTTTCATCAAAGTCTAATTATTAGGGCAACTTAACCTGTTATTATCTCGGTAACTCATTAATTGATTAATGTCAGCAATAATTTTAATCACAGTTTTTAAAATCATGATTATTGTGAAAGTGCTCACTGGCTCTGAATATAAAAGCCATGGGTCACAGGAGGGATGTTGATCAGTGCTGGCTTGAAATGGGCATCATTATGCATCTCAGCCAATGGGAGCATTGAGGGTGGGCCTAATACTACTACAGTGCTCACATGACCCAGGACAGAAAGAAAGGGGCGGGGACAGAAACATGGAGACAGGTACAGATCTTTGACATGTTCATTTTAAACTGTTCCAGGAGGCAGTGTTGATACAACTAAATTTATCTGGAAGCAAAGTTCAGTTTTTTATCACCGGCGTACTTCAAGTCTGAAGTATCACTTAAATGCATTACACACTGTTGATGGCAGCAAACAAACCACCCAAACAAACAGAGGTGGGAGGCTTGGGCAGACTACGTAGATTCAGCTGGTGGGAGGACTCTAGATAAACCAAAGAAAGACAAGCTAACAAACCCCACAGTGAAGTGAGTAGCTACAAACTGCAGGCCGATTAGTGTTGTTGAAGAAGTTGGTCTGAGGAACGTTCTTAGGATCAACAAATGACGGCATGTATGAGCCTCCCTCAAGACGCACCATCACAAGAAGAAAACGTGAGCTGTAGAAAAAGGAGAGACTACGAAAGCCACGGCGTTACAACATAAACCAGCTGTTGGTCTCTCTGGAGACTACTGGGTGTGGCTGGGTAACCATGGTTACCTGGGAGTTACAGAAACGTGCAGAACATGTGATTCATGTTGCACAGCAGTGGGACATTTGAAATAAAGTCAGCACATTCAGTACAGATAGTGCATCAAATATGATGCTGCCAGACGTCTGCCTTTGAACACGTCCCTGCATCGCGCACAACACCAAGGTTGCCATGGCAATCACAGCTAAAAGGAACAACGTGCACAGCTGGAAGTCTGCAGGTATATTTAACATGATGTATTTCTCAGTGTCCTGTCTGTGTGTGAGAGAGAAAAACAGCCTCTGTATGTGTGTGTAAATACAGCATGAATATGTAGAGGACATGTTTGTGGATATAAGTAAATGAATGCTCTGCGTCATTTGAATCTTTGATTCTTGATTCTGTTGCAGGTCTGTGACTGAACTTCTGGGAGGAGAAACGTTGGTTTCATGCTCTGTGATTCTGTGTTTTGTCATCTCTCTCAGGTGATGGAGACCTCAGATGATGACCCCGCCTACGTGGTCAAATTCAAGTCTACATTCAGAACAGACCTGGAGGACTTCCGGTGGCTCGTAGCACCGCATGGCCGCATAGAGAGTGACCTCCGGCACCAACCGTGTGTTTCCCCGGACTTGAGAGCTGTATTATGGCTACATTGCCATTTTTCGACGCAAGAATGAGTGGGGATAAATCTAAAAAGGGAGGATACGGGCTACGAAGCATTCTTGACTGTGAAATGGAGAAGGACGCCGCGGCTAGTGAGGCAAGCCTCGCATCGGGACAAGATGGCGACCGAGGTGAAGGTCTGGGTTGGCTTCGGGATGCTGTGAGTAGCGTACTGGTGGCCGAAATGGCTACATTGCGAACTGAATTTAAACTGACTTCAAAGCATTCGGTACGGAATTTCGGGAGGATATAAAGAAGCAAATGGCCGAACTCTCTAAGGAATTGAATCAAAGATTACACGAGATGGCGGATCAGGTGGAGGAGATGACTGGTCGGCTAAAGCACGTCGAGGACAACATGGCTGACTCGGAACCCTGGGACATTGGTGTTAGGGATACACTTGTGCAGCTGTTGGAAAATCAACGGGCGCTTCAGGTATGGAGGGCCGCGCTAGGCGCAAAAACATCCGGATCTACGGCATACCGGAAAACTCGAAGGGCTCGTCGGTGACTACCTTTGTTGAAAATCTGATCAAAGAACACCTAGGCGAAGATTTCGGCCCGGACCGTGCCCTCGGCATTGAGCGCGCACACCGCGCGTTGGGACCAAAACCACCCCCAACGCCCCACCACGCTCAATAATAGTGCGCTTCCACGGGTTCTTTGTTAAAGAAGAGATTCTCCGCACGGCGTGGAACAAAGGGGTACATATCCAAAACAAACGGGTGTATTTCGATCATGACTACTCTCTGGAAGTGCAGAAAAGGAGACGGGAATATATTCCAGTTAAGAAGGCTTTGAAGGACACCGGGATCCGCTTCCAGACACCACTAAGTAAGATGCGAGTGTTTTATGCGTCAGGCAATGTCCTATATAATACCGCGAGCCAAGCTGCCGAGGATTTAAGAAAGCGGGGAATAGTCGTGGGTAAGATCACCTTGGGGAACCAAACCAACAGGATGACAGAGGACACGATAAAGCAGCTACTTCCTTGGAAACGCAGACAGCACACTGCGGGGGCGGCTTCCAGCAGCACGTGCGGGAAAAACTCCAAGCATTCCGGAGGGAGCAAGAAAAAGTGTCAGCAGATGAGTGAGCAGCTGATCGCGGGACAACGGTGAGATAGCTGGCGGTAGAGTTTTGATAATCTAACTGCAGGAACACTGACTTTCGTATCCTTCAGAATTCATATTTCTTTAGGTTGGTGCCTACGGACATGGTTAGAGAACCACCACGTTATGTCTAGTAGCGATAAGAGACTGTTTTGTTTATTTTTTGCCGGTCACTCCCCTCTTGTCGGATGAGGGGCCCCACCCTGTGGCCAGTCCCCTCAATGTCAAAGGATACTATAATATACTTTGTATTGGAAGCTCCTGTTAATGTTTTGTGTGTTTGCTGTTCAGTGAGTTCTGGTTGTGATGTTCTGAGGTCTGGGTTGATTATGTTGTATTCCACATATCCACTTGATGGCTTATAATTTCTATAAAATGCTGTCACTAAATGTAAATGGCCTGAATAGCCCTATTAAAAGAAGAAAATTAATTGCCAAATTGAAAAAGGAGACAGTAGATTTGGCATATTGGCAAGAAACTCATCTAGATAATGCAGAACATGAGAAATTAAAAAAAGATGGGTTTCAGACATACATTCTATTCATCGTACAGGGCCGGGTAAAAACGAGGAGTAGCTATCCTTATCTCAAATAAAATAAAATTTGAACATATATCTACTATAAGTGATAAGGAAGGTCGGTTTGTTTTAGTAAAAGGTAGAATAGAGAATAAGGCGGTCACACTATTAAATGTCTATGCACCCCCAGGAAGCAACGCAAGCTTCTTTAAGAAGATATTTGATTTGATCTCTAAGGAAACGGTGGGAACTCTTATTTGTGCAGGAGATTTTAATTTACTGTTAAATCCCCGCATAGACTCAAATAATAGGGACAGGAAAAGCACGTCTGGAGGGAAACGGGTTAAAGGAATGTTAACGGAATTAGGACTTATTGATGTGTGGCGATCTATCCATGGGTCAGCGTCAGGATTCACTTTTTACTCTGCTCGACACTCAGTGTATTCGAGGATAGATTACTGTTTTATGTTTAATAGGGATTTGCACAGGATAAAAGATTGCAGAATAGGTCCAAGAGATGTCTCTGACCACAGTGGAATTTATATAACGTTACATTTGGATGGGACACGGAAGACAACTTTGTGGAGACTAAATACCGGTATGTTAAATGACCCCGCTTTAGTGAAACAAATGACAGCCGATCTTAACTTGTACCTGCAGGACAATGATAATGGAGAGACAAATCACAGTATTGTATGGGATGCAGCCAAAGCTGTCCTCAGAGGAAAAATAATTGCGTGGTCGACCATGATTAAAAAGAAAAAGTCACAAGAATTGTTACAAGTGCAGGATAGATTAATGGCCTTGGAACAGTCAGGTCTAAAGGATAAAAATACTACAGTATCACACCAGATCAGACAGATTAAGCAGGAGATAGATAAGATATTGAGCGAAGAAGTAGAGAAAAACACAAGATTCATGAAACAGAGGTATTATGAGGCGGGGCCTAAGGCGGCGAAGCAGTTGGCGTGGCGGTTTAGAAAACAGCAAGCTGAAAATAATATTTATAAGATTAGAGACCCGGTTGGTAACAATGTTGTAACTGACCTGGATAAAATTCAAAAAGCGTTTGAAAAGTATTACAAATCCTTATATAGTCAATCTACTCAGGGTGATGTAAATAAGATGACTGACTTTTTGAATTCCTTAGACCTGCCTTTGATTGGTCGAGAAGCAAATAGTAAGTTAACGTCCTTAATATCTCGGGAAGAAATAATTAAAGCTATCTCCAGCCTTAAATCCAATAAATCACCAGGTACCGACGGGCTCCCTGCCGAATGGTACAAAACCATGAGGGAAAGCCTTCTTCCCCTGTTGGAAACTAGTTTTAACTATATTTTGAAAGGAGGTCTGGTACCTCCCTCTTGGAAGGAGGCCTTCATATCTGTTTTGCCAAAGGGGGGACAGGATAGACTAAACTGCAAATCTTATAGGCCGATAAGTGTCCTGAACTCAGACTATAAACTATATACAACTATTTTGGTGCGAAGAATGGATGCTGTAATGCCTTCTTTGATTGATGAAGACCAAACGGGTTTCTTGAAAAATAGACAAACCCAGGGTAATATTAGACGAGCTTTACACATCATCGAACACATTAATAATAAGAAAAAAAGCTAAATTATTCTTAGCTTAGATGCTGAAAAAGCATATGATTCAGTGAATTGGGACTTCCTCTTTCTAGTGATGAAAAGATTTGGTTTCTGTAGCGAATTTATAAGATGTTTCCAAGCTCTTTATTCTCTCCCTACTGCCAGAATAAAAATTAACGGTAGCTTCTCCGATACTATTTTTTTAGAACGAGGATGTAGACAGGGGTGTCCAGCAAGCCCCTACCTCTTCAACTTGTTTATCGAACCTCTAGCCCAGGCTATACGTCAGGAAACATCGTTGAAAGGGATTGTAATAGGAGGGGACGAGTACAAGGTGTGTTTATACGCAGATGATGTCTTGGTGACAATCACGGATCCCAGCTCAGGTATACCAGTGTTAATGGGGATGTTGGAAACATATGGCCTGTATTCAGGGTATGTCCTTAATGTCAAAAAAACTCAAGTTCTGTCATTTAATTTTTCTCTGGACCAGACACTACTGGCAAAATTCAACTTTAATTGGGAGGCAACTGCTATCAAATATTTGGGAGTGTTTCTGCCTAGAGATCTGACACAAATGTACGATATTAATTACAGTCGTATTAATAGAGAAATATATAGCGATCTCAACATTTGGGCCTTGCTCCCTCTCGACCTTGGCAACAGGATACAGATAATTAAAATGAATATTCTTCCCAAACTACTCTATCTTTTTCTTGCTTTACCTATTCAAATTCCAGAGAAGCAATTCAGGGAATGGAATAAGCAGATTTCGAGATTCATTTGGCTTAACAAAAGACCAAGGGTGAAGTTCTCTACTTTGCAGTTGCCGAAAGACAAAGGGGGCTTGGCTCTACCTTCATTAAGGAATTACTACTTATCTGCTCAGCTGAGGTCCTTGGTGTGTTGGTGTAATCCACCTTTTTGTGCGAGGTGGAAGACGATTGAGATGTCTCTCTCGGACACGCCAATCCAGTCTAGACTTGGTCATGCAGCTTCTGATTTGGACGATACCTTGACGCCCAGCCACTGGGTCACTTTTACATTCAAAATATGGAGGGGAGTGGTCAAGCAGGCGCAACTCCAGGAAGAGATAAAACTTCTGAGGTGGCCAGCGTATGACCCTGATTTTTTACCTGCTTCCCACGATAGTAGAAGCAGTACTGACCCACACATACAGTTCTTACACACACACTGGACTTTCTGGACTTTGGTTTTGCACAACACTGGTCACTATATTCTTTATTTCCGGTTAATACTTGTACAGCTGCTGTTATTGTGTATATATTTATTTATATTTAGATTTCTTCATACATTCTTATATAGTTCTATATTGTGTATTTTGTTGTACAGTTATTTTATTTTCAACTTTAATTTATATATTTTATCTTATTCTTCCCAGTTAAATTTACCCTTCATTCTAATTTGTGTTGTACAGTTATTTCATTTTTAACCTTAATTTATATTTTATTCCTTCCTAGTTAAATTTACCCTTTTTAATTTTTCATATTTATTTCCTATCTTATTCATAGCCTTTTCCTTTTTTGTTTTCTTTAGGTCACGAGCAGTTGTCCAAGCATTTCACTACATATCGTACTGTGTATGACTGTGTACGTGACAAATAAAAATTTGAATTTGAATTTAGATTTAAACAATGGGTGTGGCATGGAATCACTGCTGGGTGTTTGGTTATTGTAAAATCTAAAATTATGGCTTTTGATACCCTATGCAAGACTTACGATCTCCGGAGGCATCTTCCTTGGGGGGCTCAACCCGGGGTAGCGGTCATGTCCGGTTGGGGGCTCTTTTCTGACTATTTCCTCGTGGCTGCGTGCAGCGGGGCTAGGGGAGGGTCTGTGCTGATGGACGTGGGTTACTGACCTGGTAGCCTGTCTGCCCCTGGGTGGGTCTGGGATGGGCGTGAGGGTCTGGGGGCGCTCCGTCTCTGGGCTGGGGCCCTGGCCGGGCCTCGGGGCCTTGGGTCCTGGTTTGTGTGTTGCCGGGGTTGTGGGCGGGTGGGTGCATGGGGGCCCATCCCTGGCGCAGGGTGCCGCCGGTGTGTCGAGCCACCTGTGGGGCTCTTCAACCGGTGGGGAAGACTGTCACACCTTGCAGGAGCTTTCCTCTCCTCAGGAACTCTCTGCAGGAGGGGGAGATACAGGAGAGGTGAAGGAAGATCTCAGCCTGGGCGTCTATTGTCTCATGTAGTCTGGAAGATGAGTGGATGGTGGGGTGGGTGCAGTTTTCTCTGTGGTGGGTTTAGGTGGACTGTCCCGGGCTCTGTGGGGCTGGGGGGCGCTGCTGCGCTGGGCCCCGGTCTGGATGGGCCTGGGCCCCCTTTCCCTGGCGGGTCGCGGAGTATGGGAGTGCCTACTGGGGTCAGTGGGGGAGCTGGCCCCAGGGAGGGGTCACCTGCCCCTCCCTTCCTTCCCTCCCCATCTCCAGCTGCCTCCCTCTTCCCGCTCCACCACAACCACCCACACATGCAGGGCCTTGGAGTAGGGGTATGTCACCAGGGTGCAGAGGAGGCTAACCCCCCCTCTGTTCCCTTCTGGCTGCCTCTGCCTCAATTTTATCCCACAACTTAGACATTCACGTTACTCACACCCTCATTACACATACATATAGGATCTTGGGGGTGGGCACGATACACGGAGTCCAAGTTACCATCAGGGTGTACACCTCACCCCTGGCATCGTTGCCCACCTCTCAATTTTAAATACATGTAGACATTGAGGGCTAGCAGGAGGGACTATGCGCTTACCTGCTGCTCTCTGGCAGGTAGCTCCATGCCCTCCTGGGTTTTAATTGCACCTTAGAACACACATGCATCAACACTACAATGAGCGGGTGGAGGGAGGTTTGGAGTCTTCTCTCACCCCCATTCTCTGCGGCCTGCTGGAGCGGGGGGGCTAGGAGGAGTTGGCCGTCCGACTGCGGTCTGGAGTGTGGGGCCTCCCTGCTGCTGCGGAGTCGGGGCGGTCTGCCTCTCCCCACTGCAGGGAAAAGGGTAACACCACCTGGGTCTGGGTGCAGTTCCCCCCTCCAGGGGCAAGGGTACCTAGACCCGGTTAGTAGAGTACGCTTGGGGAGTGTGATTGTGTATACAGCGTCTCTTTATATCTGTCTCCACGTCGGTTGAGTGTGAAGTGCATATGAGAGCATGAGGGTGGGAATGGATGTTTGTGTCTGTGTGTGCCTGTATGTCTGTGTCTATATGTCAGGTTGGGTATCAGACGCCACCTCTCTGGGGACATCTCGGGCCCTCCAAGGTTTGGAGGCCTATCTCCACCCACCACCACTTCCCCGGCCGGTGGCGGACTCCCTCAGGTGTCGGTGCGTTGGTGGTTCTTTGTATCTGGGGGTAGGCGTCCAGGTACACACCGGCGGCCGCTTATTGGGGCTCGCTCGGGCCACTTCGGAGGTGGGGTGCCCCCGGCCTCTCGGCCTGGGGCTCGGTCACTCAGGCACAGCTGGCTGCCGGCGGAGCTCACGGGCGCGTCACTGCAACTCCCCCTGGTTTCTGCTCCGCGGCTGCTGAATGAGCCCTCATCTGGGACTCTCCTTAGCTCTTACTGGGACAGTGGCACGGCTGCCCCTCTGTGGGTCTTCCTTGGTCTCTTGTGTTCTGGGGGCCTCTGGATGTCTGGAGTTTTGATCTCCTCCATACCTGCTTGATACCATAGAGGACAGGGCTGTGGCTCCCCACACTCCCTAGCAGATCATTACATGGAGAAACCTTTGGAATGCAAGCATGCTGATCCACACAGGTATGCACACAGGTGTACACATGGGTATTCACAGACGCGGACTACAGCTTTCTTGGCTGCTGCCTCAAAGCACACTGTGCGCTGTCTATCTTGCGTGCTGCACAATATCGTTTATTATTTAGTAACTATTGATATCTACTGCTAGCTAGTTTATTGTGATGGTGCTTTTTTTTCTTATTATGTTGCTCTTTGTTGTTTGCTTTCTCCTCTGTTTTTTTTCCCCATACAGGTGACCCAGGAGTTTTTTTTTTTTTATTTGTTTGTTTTTTTTTCTCTCTTCCCCCCCTTCTCACAGTCTCTTCTCCCCTTTGGTTTTCTTTCTTTCTCTCCCTCTCTTTCTTTCATTCTTTCCCCCTGTCCTATCCCACAGTCATGTCTGTCCCGTTTGTAGCAACTGAAAGTAAAATAAATTCATAATTATAATAAAGGTCAATCAAATGGACCAATATGGCAAGGCCATGATGATCCACTTGGTAAAATAAATCCGCTTGGCATCTTTCTTGGCCTTAAGACAACAATTCTGATGGCTATAGATCCAAACGGGACACAAAAAACCCCAAAAAAAACAAAAAAACAAAAAAGACTTACGATCTCGAGAAACAAGACTTTTTTCGATACTTGCAACTCCGTGACTATATTGGCAAAAGACTGAAGAGCTGTGTCCGTGGAGACTTCTCAATTGTTAATATTTTCATTGATGCTTATGACTCTGGGAGTAACAGAGCCTTGATAAGTAAACTGTATAAATGTCTGACTAAGCTCAAAGGGCACTCAACGATTTACATAAAGCAGAAATGGGAAAAAGAAATGGACATTGTGATTACAGAAGATGGGTGGGCACGGATCTGGGAGACACAGTTTACCACGACTAACTCCAACATGTGGCGGGACTTCTGCTGGAAGAACATTATACGCTATTTCATAACGCCTAAACAGAAGTCTAAATTCAGTGCTACACCTGCGTTTTGCTGGAGGAATTGTGGGGAAGTCATGGCTGATTACGGTCATATATTCTGGTCCTGCCCACTCATACGACCCTTCTGGATGGAAGTTATAAAGATAATTACAGAGGTGTTGGGATTCCACGTGTCTTGTACATTTAACTCATTGTATCTGGGATATTTTACAGACGATTTAGTTGCAGATGATGTTTACCTTCTGAAAGTTCTCTTGGCTTCTGCGAAGAAGGCCATAACAAAACGCTGGCTCTGTAGAGATCCTCCCACTGTAACACTTTTTACCTCAATAGTGGAAGACGTCAAATTGATGGAATGTATGACTTTCACTGTGCGACTGCAGGGAGATTTGGGAAGGAGACGGTGGAGAAAATGGCTGGACTTTACAGCTTGTGGTAGCACCCTTTAATGCATAGAATTAGTAATGCAGACTTGTTGACGTATGTGTGGATGTGCAGATGTATGTACAGGTGTATGTTATCTTCCCATGACCTCAGACTGTTTCTGTTCTTTTTTTCTTTTTTATTTTATCTTGTTGCATAAAAATGTTCCTAAACAAATAAAAAGTGTCAAAAAAAAAAAAAGAAAGAACAGTCCTGGAGACACGCAAGCAAAATGCCAACATTGTATATGTGAAAACTACTGCTGCACTGGAGCCAGGTTCAAGGAGCTCAAGTGTTTACCCAGATCTTACTGAACTCACTGCAGGAACAGAGGGTTGTTGGAGGGAAACCTGTGGAAGCAACAACATCCGAGCCACCAGAGAAGAAGTTGGCACTGTTGGTGCTTCATCAGAGTGTGAACAGGAGGAAGACTCAGCTGAGAACAGTGTGGTGGATACAGAGCAGAGCCCACCATCAGTACAGAGGCCTGTCCATTAGAGTGCTGCTCCAACATGCAGCACATGTACTTGGCCACAGCTGCAACATCTGTACCTGTGAAAGCTTCTTCTCTGTTGCTGCTCATATTGTACAGAAGAAGAGAGTTTCTTTATCATCAGAAAATGTCAATGAGCTTGTGAGTCTTAGCAGCTGGCTCGGTGCAGAGGAGGAAGAACATGTCAAGTCAGAGGAAGATAAATGCAGTTCATGTTGTCAACTCAACCTGGACTGTTGAAAGAGTTTTTCTTTGTCTGGTTTCTGACTGAGATTCTCCAAAGGAAATCCAGCACAAACACACACTTCACACACTCAAAGTCCTGCACAGTAAATGAGCTGATGAGCGTTTGTGCTGCTGCCTGATAACAGAACAATAGTTCTGCTGCTTCCTGTTCTGGAAACACACATTTATAAATGTTCACTTGCTGTTGATCAAAGGTATGTTGGTGGCTCTGGACGCTGAGGGGAACTTTGTAAAAAACTAGATCAAATGTTAATGTCCTGGCAGAGGCAAAGAACTTTGATTTGATATTTGATTAGATTCATGTTTCAGCTCAGACTGACAGAAATATTTGAACTGCTGCTGTGTTAAAGGGAACACTGCTGTTAGAAAGCACCTGATTTGTTTCTGCACACTGAATGTTGCACTTCTCATACTGCAGTACTATTAAAAGAAGTACACAATACACTACTTTTGAACTCATGACTGAATGTTGCTGTAACAATGCCATTAATGGTGATTCAAAGTGTTCATGGTTTCCCAGCACAACAAATGATTGCACAAGTGTGACTGATCCACTTTCTAATGTGTGTGTAGCCCACACTGTGTGTCACTGTGTCACAGGTGAGTCTGTGTGTCCAGGTTCTATGAGGACAACAGGATATAGTGACTGAGTCCAGCAGCTTAAAGTCTGACTCCATCCTCCATTTAAATAACTCACAGCAACAACTGAATAGCTTTGCCTTTGTGTAGCTGACACTTCATTTTAATGTCCTTCTAGCAGTTCCCAGGAACTACTTCCTGTCTTGTTAACAAAAGAGTATGTTACTCTTCAAAACACCTCCACTTCTCCTCTTATTAGAGGACTGCCTTATAATTAATCTGCTAATTCTGTCAGTTGATGAAAAAAAATGCTTGATCTCACCTGAGAGTTTCCAGTGTACAGTGTGGACTCTTCATTCCTTCAGACAGAAGCTTCACGCCTGAATCCTTCAGGTTAATGTTACTCAGGTCCAGCTGTCTCAGATCAGAGGTCTGAGAGCTGAGACCTGAGGACAGAGCTTCACAGCTTCTCTCTGAAAGGTCACAGTGACTCAGTCTGAAAAATAACAGATAAACAATTACAAAAATATCTAATGGCTAATCCAGTATCAAATCAAAGACAATCAGCTGTGACTAAATGTTGCTCCTACAGCAGTGATGGGAATAACTACTGAAGCTAATCCAGTATCAAAGCTCAGGAATCAGCAGCTCCCACCTCGTTTTCTTTGAACAACTATTTTTAGCTGCTGTGTTTTTGTGTTTCTGCAGACCTCAGACATCCTGCTGCTCTGGAGAACTGAAGCTCTAAAGGCTTCAGCCTTTATCTCCAAGAAACAAAGCTGATCATGGAGACCCAGCAGGTCAGCTGATCTGTGGACAGCACCAGCATCTTTAAGTAAGTCTGAGAGGTGAGCAGTCTTTGGAAGCCTTTACTGTCTGATAGTCTCAGAGCAGGATTTGGATCATTTTTTGGCTTTTCTTCTATTATTGTGTTTAGTTTCTGCTTCACAGAAATTCTCTGAGATGTTCTCTGAAATGTTTCCCACTGTTGGACAAACTTTCACAGTTTCTTCATAAAGGAGATCTCCTGTGGAGTCCATCTGTGATAATATGTTAAACACTGAATTATGATTCATATCTGAATGTACTGACTGTTAATTACTGATGAGAACATAATCAGTAAATATAAAAATGTTTGAGTTTGGCTTTGATGAATCAGAATAAAAGTAATAAAATAATGATTTTAGAGACAGGCCTAACTCAGGCCAGCTGACAGCCTGTGTACAAACAGACTTCAGCCATATGAGAGTGAGTGTGAGTGAATGAGAGCACACACAGGACACTGATCTCTGAATGTGTGTGACGCAGTGAAAAAGAGGATTGTACTGGATATACTGTGACTGACAAACAGAGTTTAAAGAGAAAGGTGTTTAGATTAAAATGGATTATGCTAAAGTGAACGTGCTAATGAAATCTGAACTGACTGAAATGTGAAGTGAAGATAATTCAGATGTAAAAGAGAGAAACTGATAATAAGGTGGGGCTGAAGATCAGTGAAGGGCATGTAAACACCTGATTGGCTGAGTAGATATCAGATCGACAGTTTCACAGTTTTCCCTGTGGATTATAACTTTAAGAAGATGTGACATTCATCAAGGAATCCTGCTCTCCGGATTATTTCCATGAACACTGAGCTGGAACACATCTACAGTGCTGAAAGTGCCCGTCTCACCACCAACCTCCCTGTGCACATTCACTTTTCAACCCTTTGGGAGAAAATAAAGATGTAAATCTGAGTATTTATCTATGTTAGTGCGAACACCTCTAATAGGTTGGTTTAGTCTTTCCAAGTCATATCTTCCCTTGGAGTCTGCGGTCCAGGCTCTTAAAATCATCCTAGTTTAACAAGCACTACAATCTAGAGGAGAGCTGCACTAACAGGTGTGACTGATGAGATCTGACCTGCAAGGATACTCATGTTTATGTATATCAGGACAAGCAGGGAAGACCTGGACATCAACTCTGTCAGGCTGCCTGAGTCCGCTCACCCACATCAGCTCAGAACTCTGCATTATCTACTGAGTCAGACTCAGAAGGATCAGGTATCAGAAGTTCTACAAAGAGTAGAACCAGACTTCCTGTATAGAGGTGTGTGGGCCTACTGATCCACAGTGTCAGCACAACTTTCACATCATATTCATCTCAGCACAACTAAAACATGGTGACTGACCTCAGGGTTTCAAGTCCACATCCTGGACTCTCCAGGAAACCACACAGATGCTTCACTCCTGAATCCTGCAGCTTTTTGTTGTTACTCAGGTCCAGCTCTCTCAGATGGGAGGGGTTGGACTTCAGTGCTGATGCCAGATAATCACAGCCGATCTCTGACAAATCACAGTCCTTCAATCTGAATAAAAAAATGAAAGATGTAAGTTTATTAGACAAAGTGTGAGCTTGAAATCATTCAGTGTTTCATCATCTGTTCAGAGCTGAAGAAGGTTCAGAATGTAGAAGTTTAGAAAACGGAAACTAGAAGCAGCTGAAGTCAACAGGAAGCAGCTTCAAACAGACAAGAGAATAAAATGAATTTTTCACATTGAAGTTGTACATTTATCATAAAGTTCTCAAGTTTTGCTGTGTGAAATGAAAAAAAAAACTGAACAGGAATCCTCAGAGTTGAACCCTGTGCACAGAGGTTCAGGTTCCTCTTCTGGGCCCTGTGCTTCGTACGTCGCTTACTACATCCAAGATCAAATGAAACATCCAAGATCAAATCATCGCGCTAACCGTGAGCTCGCTAATCCGGTTCCCCGAACACACCTGCTGTTGACGATTAGTACAGCTGGATGAAGTAATGTGCGATCACTGGGTGCCGTAAAAGGGGATACGCATCGATAGCAGAAACAGTGATCGGCAACCCGCTGATTGGTTGGCGAAAATGGCGAAGGAGCGCGCTCGGTATTTTTCGGCAGCAGAGCAAGAACTCTTGAGTGAGGGATTTCAGGAGTTTCAGAGTTTAATTAAAACGCAAGGGAACACTGCAAAGGCTGCAAAAGCAAGGAGAGAGGGCTGGCAGAAAGTTGCTGACAAATCAAACTCGTAAGTAATCCAATAATAACAATAATAATGGAGTGGATTTATATAGCGCTTTTCAAGGCACCCAAAGCGCTTTACAATACCACTATTCATTCACTCTCACACTGGTGGAGGCAAGCTACGGTTGTAGCCACAGCTGCCCTGGGGCAGACTGACAGAAGCCAGGCTGCCATATTGCGCCATCGGCCCCTCTGGCCAACACCAGTAGGCGGTAGGGTAGATTTATCATATCACACCATATTATCCAATATTATATTACATTATATTATATTATAATATGTTATATTATATCCCCTTTCACATTAGAGCCACAACAGGACCCACTAGAACATGGGAACAAGTAAAAGTGAAATATAAGAATATTCTACAGAATGGTAATATTTATCACTTATATTGCTTGTCGTCCCTTGGAAAGAGACCCTGGAATACTCTGTTTGTTTGTTCATAACAGCAACCAAGAAAAGGGCAGAGCAAAAAAAAAGACAGGTGGTGGTCCTGCACCCCCTCGTCAACAAGTTGGTTAAGTGAATAATACCCTCACGGGAAAATCGATATCTCTCTATGAGCACACTGTCGCGCTGAGCTAAAGGATCCTGTCTGTCCCGCAATATACGCTGAATTCTGAGGACTCTCCTTATCAATCTTGCACCTTCCGCAATGGGTTGCTCGCGTAAACGGACAGGATATGACTGCGACAGACTTCCCAAATCCACCTTCGCTTTTATAGCCGTGGTCTCTCATCTTGATTACACGAAGTAATTTACAATTACTACTCTGAAATATGAATTACATCTGTAATAATCACATACATGTAATAGAATGTTAATAGTACATTTCCCTTTTTTAGGGAATGACCTGTATGTATCTGTGTGAAATCAATAAAAGGATCAAGTGCTGCATTATCTTTAGTTACATTGATGTTATTTATTTATGGTGAAACAGTGGTGGAATATCGCTGTTGCTTTCGTATGAATGACGCGGACATACCTGCGTGGCCACGATCTAATCCTGTTTACATAAAGTAAACCTGCTCCCCAGCAGGTTTACGCTTACGGCTCTGTTGCTATGACAGCAAGTCCCGGATGGGCTTCGGGGAACCGAACGATCCAGGATCACGCGAAATCGTCAACAATCTAATCCAGCTAACTCACTTACACTGAAAAAAAGGGACTGGCCATCTCTTGGATTTATGTAAGCATCTTGCATGTATTTAACACAATTGCCTCATGTTTTAAAGATAAATGTAACTATATAGTGTAAAAACGACATGATATGCAGAAAGGGTGTATTAAATTGTTCATATCATGTTCAGGTGAAGTAAGTCAATAAGATAGCAACGTTAAATCTCGTGAAACCACGCGTGATTTCATCTCGCGGGCTTTGGATCGTGGTTTAAAAAATGCATCCATCTCAGTCAAGTCGAGCAGCCAACTCTACGTTTTTTGGTATGTCTTGATTTTTTGAATTAATATTTACCATATTTCAGCCAAATGTAGTTAAACGTCTAAAGTGCCGCCATGTAACATGCTAAAAAAGAGCCGTTAGCTTATTTGCTGTTTTATCTGTTGTCAAAGAATTGGCGCTTTTTCATTTGAATTTGTCTTTGGCACAAGAGCCGTAATATCACATTAAACCTAATTGCGAGGCACTCATAACATAATTTGGTTTTCTGTGTGAATAGATTTGTCAACTGACTCTTCAGTTACATTGTGTATTTACTGCACCGTGGTGTTAGTGAGATTTTGGACATTGAACAGCTTTAGCTAATATCATCAGCGGTATTATGCTAGCTTACATCCCTACCCCTCCTGCCCTCACCTGCTGTCCTTTTGTTTTTGTTTTTGTTTTTGTTGATGCACATTGAGAGACCACATCTATTCTGCATTTCACCAGGAGTCAGCTGATGGATTGTGGGTTCAAGGTGTTATGGTAAGAAAGTATATTCTATTTTCGCTTAAGGTTTCTGTAACTTAATTATAATAGGTTTTTTATAATTATTAGGTGCATGCATACTCAAATAGACCACCCTATTAATACAACTGAGAAATCCAAAATCTGCCATAGGTTTAACTTATACCTGTATGTATTGTCAGAAAGGTGATTACTGGACTCACATTAATGCACACTTGAACTAAAATGAGGTTGTAATTTGTGGGTTCTTGGGTTGCAAATCAGAAATAAACATCTTTGGATTTTTTTAATCCCATAAGATCTGGAAACACAGTTTTTATTCAACAAAACATTACTGATTAACCAAGCACAGTGCCTGCTGTTATTTCAAAATAATTTTATGTCATTTTAGATGAAATGCAGCATTCCAGTGCATCCCAACCATGCCTTTACAGTCAAGGTTTCTGACGGAGCTGAGTTTCTCTCTGACAGTCTGCTGAAAGTGTTTGCAAAGTGATCGGGGGAACAGGGCACAAAGCTAAAGGATGTAGCTGCCATAATGACAGTAAGAACTTTAAAATTCTTTAACTACAAAGTGTATATGTATTGCATTAGGTCAGTAAAAGATTTTTATGCTGCATCCATTGAAACAGTCAACTATTACCTGTGAGTACTGATTCCACCGAAAGGATGCCATAATTTTCGTCATGCATTTACTGGCCCACTGAGAAAAATTGATCTTTTAAAAAAAATAAATGTTCTGGAAACTATATATCCATAAAGTTGATGTCAAACAGGAACTTTTGATATTGCTTTGTAGATGCTGGTGTTGCATGTTGACTGGTTTAAGTTTTTGTCTGGGATCATTTTCTTCTGTGCTACTGAAAAGTTCACAAATCTCTGTTTTCTTTGTTATAATACTTTAGGATGACATTAATGCTCGAAGGGAGTCCCTCATCAAAGTGCTCCGCATCTGTGTGAAAGACAATTGCAACATCTTGGTGCAGGAGTTCATGGTGAGTGTTTTATGAGTAGATTGTGGCTTTGCAACATTTAAAAATGCATTTAGTTATCCACTTGATCCTCATTGGACTGGTTAGGACCAGTAGTCCTCTTTAATAATTTGAAGTTCACATGAGGCCTGGTAGTGAACTCGGCCGCCGGCCCTTGAGGCCCCACCCCTGTATTAGGGGTCACATCAGTGTGAAAAAACTTTAAATTTGTCATTCTAGTGAACAAAGGAAAATCCCACCAATATTTACATTAGCTTTTGTTTGAAAAAAAAAAAAAGACCAACAGCTAACCAAATTGTGGGGCTGAAAGTCTAAATTCTAACATCTTCTGAGTGACAAAACCTGGATTTCTGATGGGCCGGTGTCTTTCTAACAAAAACGAATGTAAAATTATGTTTTTCACCCTCTCTTAGAAACTCTGTTAGACCATGAATGGCAGCATGGCAGGCCACTCTTTGGCTATAGCTATTTACTATGTTGCTTGCATTGGTTTAAATTACTCTAACATTAGAACTGGTAGATTCAAAAGAGATGAGTTTAAAAGGGAATCTTAAAAAAATGTTTTGTGTTTAACCAGGACTTGACTGAGGCCACTGCACAGATTGAGAAAACCACAATGAACATCTGTCTCCAGAGGATGCACCAGGCAATGACTTTTCTGATGTTGGCATCATCATCGAGAGTATAGTAGTTCTTCAAGATCTGGATAACGTGACCTTTGCAGTAGCCATGCTGTTTGGACCTTTTTTATTCCTTCAATATGAGTTACCCATCACAACTCTGCTACACTTTTGAGGTGATTCAAAGGGTGGTAATGGAGTTGGAAGCAACTCAGCTCTCAAGAAAAGTTCACAACTAAGACAAAACTGCTCCTGCAATGAAAGCTCACTGTTATGCATGTGAGGTGACCAGCTCTAGGTGAGAAGACATTTAAATCTCACACTTGTTCTGCTGCATTTTTGAAGCTCAATTCCAGGAACAGATCGCAGGGTTCATTTTTATATACACTGCAACTGCCATGAGGACGAGCCGTTTTTTTGTTGTTGTTGTTGTTTGTTTTTCCTTTTACTCTGTACAAGTTCTCTGTTTGGCAGCATTTTTAAATTTCTCTTTGTATTTTTTCTTTCTTTTACTAGTGAAGAGATGTAGCATGAACAGTTATGCAGTCTAAATATCCCATATGGGCCGTGTGAAATGGTATTTTCAGTTTCATTCAGTTGAAGTAAAGAACGTTGAATATTTCTAAGTGTGCTGTTTTGAACCAAGATGTCACAGTATGATCAGTGCTGTAATTTTTGACAGTCACTGTATCAATGTTATTTTTGCATCTCTTGAATAAAGGTTTTGACCTGCAAGTGCTAATTTCTTTAGTTATTGGGGTAAAATGGGTAATGTTGATAGGAAGGTGTTTGCCAATTCAGTAACCCAATTTAATGTTAATGGAAACTAACATTACCTCAAATTGTTTAGTTATAATTGTTGTTTAACTGAATCTTGACGTCAGAGGCCTTAAATAGAATGTTTTGATTTGTTCTTTCCCAACATTTTTCAAAAGAAAGAGTCTAATTTCTTTGCTGTGATTGATTCCAGAGAACACGGAAGAACTGACATTATTTAACTGTTGATTTATGTAGATTCAGTAGTGGAGTAATGTCAGTTTAATTCTTTACCTACTGTCAATGCAGTGAAATTAGACATTTTGTTTTGAAAGGTTACTGGTGGATGCCAGCAACCATCTTGGAAGAGGACAATATAATCTGTTATAAGGCCTCCATTTGAAAATTGTGTATTTGATACTAGAATATAATAGCAAAATGTAATTTGAAGATAACATGCAGTATTTAAGTGACCAAGTAGTATTGGGTAAAAGTTATTGAATGGTGTTGGGATAAAGTGAGAAAATTGTGAAGGATTAAAATATTTCAAGAGCTCAAATTACTTCATCAAAACATGTTTAAGTCACATTTTATCAACACAAATTGCACAGGTTTATTGAACATGAATAAATTGTGTTAATTTAACTCAATTGTTTAAGTTGCTGCCAAAGCAAAACATCTGTGTGCAACAAATGTCCACCATTGAATTAAGTAAATCCAACAACATATTTTTTTCAGTGTAGCGCGGTACGAAGCACAGGCCCCAGGTCCCAAAGTGCAGAACAACAAGGTTTCAAACAGCTTCGTTCCAGCAGCATCAGCCACAGAAATGCAGAGATAATTCTTTGGATCTCTTGGTTGTGTTGTATGATGCTGTGTTTGCATATCTGGTGTCTGTGTTGCTTTGTGAGGATGGATCACTCATCTACTGCAGTCCCAGATAAACAGAGCTGGACCTGAACCTGGTAACTTCACTTAGAAGACACTTGTGACGGGAACTTGTGAGAAGTTTTGTGCAGACAAGTGTTGATTTTGAGTCTGGGACGAGGTCTCCACAGTCTTTGTGGAGATCCACATTCTGCATACTGCCTGTGAGAAGCTGCAGACATTTCTCCTCCAAATCCACTGAGCAGCTGCTCGTGGTGGTATTAGCTTCATGTGTGCGTGTTAGCATTAAGCCTCGGCGACACTCTGATGTGGACACGGTCACAGCTGGACGCGTGATGGACGAGTCGTCCTTCCTGTTAAACTTCTTTGAGGTGAGCTTGAAGCTGCTGCTTGAGGCGCATGCACAGCTGGTTATTGTACTGGAAATGTTCTGCAGACGAGTCCACGCACTCACAACAAAGATCAGTGTGGACTACGCTGTGCACACTCCAATCCAATGCTGATTGGTTAGAAAGTGGGCGGGAACAGGGAAGAGAGCGACAGCAGCGTTCAGCACAAACATGGAGGATCAAAGAAGAAGAACATCACAAGCTCAGATGGAGGCTGCAGTGGACACTTTTCATTGTTTTTTCACATTCGCTTTCACATCAGCTTCACCAACAACAGCACAAGCAGAGCAGCCCACTGACTGCGTGGCCGTGACGGCGCCCCCTGGTGACTGTAAACCACTACAACATGTAGACGGCCGTCTGCTGCTCATTTCTTTGCCACCATCACAGGAGCTCTTTATCCTGTTCTTCACTCTCATTGGTTCTTTGTGTGCTTGTTTTTTAGAACAGTAGTCATTGTGATTGTTCAAAGAAGACAGTCAGCTGTGACTAAATGTAGCTCCTACAGCAGTGATTGGAATAACTACTGAAGCTAATCCAGTATCAAAGCTCAGGAATCAGCAGCTCCCACCTCGTTTTCTTTGAACAACTATTTTTAGCTGCTGTGTTTTTGTGTTTCTGCAGACCTCAGACATCCTGCTGCTCTGGAGAACTGAAGCTCTAAAGGCTTCAGCCTTTATCTCCAAGAAACAAAGCTGATCATGGAGACCCAGCAGGTCAGCTGATCTGTGGACAGCACCAGCATCTTTAAGTAAGTCTGAGAGGTGAGCAGTCTTTGGAAGCCTTTACTGTCTGATAGTCTCAGAGCAGGATTTGGATCATTATTTGGCTTTTCTTCTATTATTATGTTTAGTTTCTGCTTCACAGATATTCTCTGAGATGTTCTCTGAAATGTTTCCCACTGTTGGACAAACTTTCACAGTTTCTTCATAAAGGAGATCTCCTGTGCAGTTCATCTGTGATAATATGTTAAATACTGAATTAGGATTCATATCTGAATGTACTGACTGTTAATTATCAGTAAATATAAAAATGTTTGAGTTTGGCTTTGATGAATCAGAATAAAAGTAATAAAATAATGATTTTAGAGACAGGCCTAACTCAGGCCAGCTGACAGCCTGTGTACAAACAGACTTCAGCCATATGAGAGTGAGTGTGAGTGAATGAGAGCACACACAGGACACTCTGATCTCTGAATGTGTGTGACGCAGTGAAAAAGAGGATTGTACTGGATATACTGTGACTGACAAACAGAGTTTAAAGAGAAAGGTGTTTAGATTAAAATGGATTATGCTAAAGTGAACGTGCTAATGAAATCTGAACTGACTGAAATGTGAAGTGAAGATAATTCAGATGTAAAAGAGAGAAACTGATAATAAGGTGGGGCTGAAGATCAGTGAAGGGCATGTAAACACCTGATTGGCTGAGTAGATATCAGATCGACAGTTTCACAGTTTTCCCTGTGGATTATAACTTTAAGAAGATGTGACATTCATCAAGGAATCCTGCTCTCCGGATTATTTCCATGAACACTGAGCTGGAACACATCTACAGTGCTGAAAGTGCCCGTCTCACCACCAACCTCCCTGTGCACATTCACTTTTCAACCCTTTGGGAGAAAATAAAGATGTAAATCTGAGTATTTATCTATGTTAGTGCGAACACCTCTAATAGGTTGGTTTAGTCTTTCCAAGTCATATCTTCCCTTGGAGTCTGCGGTCCAGGCTCTTAAAATCATCCTAGTTTAACAAGCACTACAATCTAGAGGAGAGCTGCACTAACAGGTGTGACTGATGAGATCTGACCTGCAAGGATACTCATGTTTATGTATATCAGGACAAGCAGGGAAGACCTGGACATCAACTCTGTCAGGCTGCCTGAGTCCGCTCACCCACATCAGCTCAGAACTCTGCATTATCTACTGAGTCAGACTCAGAAGGATCAGGTATCAGAAGTTCTACAAAGAGTAGAACCAGACTTCCTGTATAGAGGTGTGTGGGCCTACTGATCCACAGTGTCAGCACAACTTTCACATCATATTCATCTCAGCACAACTAAAACATGGTGACTGACCTCAGGGTTTCAAGTCCACATCCTGGACTCTCCAGGAAACCACACAGATGCTTCACTCCTGAATCCTGCAGCTTTTTGTTGTTACTCAGGTCCAGCTCTCTCAGATGGGAGGGGTTGGACTTCAGTGCTGATGCCAGATAATCACAGCCGATCTCTGACAAATCACAGTCCTTCAATCTGAATAAAAAAATGAAAGATGTAAGTTTATTAGACAAAGTGTGAGCTTGAAATCATTCAGTGTTTCATCATCTGTTCAGAGCTGAAGAAGGTTCAGAATGTAGAAGTTTAGAAAACGGAAACTAGAAGCAGCTGAAGTCAACAGGAAGCAGCTTCAAACAGACAAGAGAATAAAATGAATTTTTCACATTGAAGTTGTACATTTATCATAAAGTTCTCAAGTTTTGCTGTGTGAAATGAAAAAAAAAACTGAACAGGAATCCTCAGAGTTGAACCCTGTGCACAGAGGTTCAGGTTCCTCTTCTGGGCCCTGTGCTTCGTACGTCGCTTACTACATCCAAGATCAAATGAAACATCCAAGATCAAATCATCGCGCTAACCGTGAGCTCGCTAATCCGGTTCCCCGAACACACCTGCTGTTGACGATTAGTACAGCTGGATGAAGTAATGTGCGATCACTGGGTGCCGTAAAAGGGGATACGCATCGATAGCAGAAACAGTGATCGGCAACCCGCTGATTGGTTGGCGAAAATGGCGAAGGAGCGCGCTCGGTATTTTTCGGCAGCAGAGCAAGAACTCTTGAGTGAGGGATTTCAGGAGTTTCAGAGTTTAATTAAAACGCAAGGGAACACTGCAAAGGCTGCAAAAGCAAGGAGAGAGGGCTGGCAGAAAGTTGCTGACAAATCAAACTCGTAAGTAATCCAATAATAACAATAATAATGGAGTGGATTTATATAGCGCTTTTCAAGGCACCCAAAGCGCTTTACAATACCACTATTCATTCACTCTCACACTGGTGGAGGCAAGCTACGGTTGTAGCCACAGCTGCCCTGGGGCAGACTGACAGAAGCCAGGCTGCCATATTGCGCCATCGGCCCCTCTGGCCAACACCAGTAGGCGGTAGGGTAGATTTATCATATCACACCATATTATCCAATATTATATTACATTATATTATATTATAATATGTTATATTATATCCCCTTTCACATTAGAGCCACAACAGGACCCACTAGAACATGGGAACAAGTAAAAGTGAAATATAAGAATATTCTACAGAATGGTAATATTTATCACTTATATTGCTTGTCGTCCCTTGGAAAGAGACCCTGGAATACTCTGTTTGTTTGTTCATAACAGCAACCAAGAAAAGGGCAGAGCAAAAAAAAAGACAGGTGGTGGTCCTGCACCCCCTCGTCAACAAGTTGGTTAAGTGAATAATACCCTCACGGGAAAATCGATATCTCTCTATGAGCACACTGTCGCGCTGAGCTAAAGGATCCTGTCTGTCCCGCAATATACGCTGAATTCTGAGGACTCTCCTTATCAATCTTGCACCTTCCGCAATGGGTTGCTCGCGTAAACGGACAGGATATGACTGCGACAGACTTCCCAAATCCACCTTCGCTTTTATAGCCGTGGTCTCTCATCTTGATTACACGAAGTAATTTACAATTACTACTCTGAAATATGAATTACATCTGTAATAATCACATACATGTAATAGAATGTTAATAGTACATTTCCCTTTTTTAGGGAATGACCTGTATGTATCTGTGTGAAATCAATAAAAGGATCAAGTGCTGCATTATCTTTAGTTACATTGATGTTATTTGTTTATGGTGAAACAGTGGTGGAATATCGCTGTTGCTTTCGTATGAATGACGCGGACATACCTGCGTGGCCACGATCTAATCCTGTTTACATAAAGTAAACCTGCTCCCCAGCAGGTTTACGCTTACGGCTCTGTTGCTATGACAGCAAGTCCCGGATGGGCTTCGGGGAACCGAACGATCCAGGATCACGCGAAATCGTCAACAATCTAATCCAGCTAACTCACTTAGCGCGGTACGAAGCACAGGCCCCAGGTCCCAAAGTGCAGAACAACAAGGTTTCAAACAGCTTCGTTCCAGCAGCATCAGCCACAGAAATGCAGAGATAATTCTTTGGATCTCTTGGTTGTGTTGTATGATGCTGTGTTTGCATATCTGGTGTCTGTGTTGCTTTGTGAGGATGGATCACTCATCTACTGCAGTCCCAGATAAACAGAGCTGGACCTGAACCTGGTAACTTCACTTAGAAGACACTTGTGACGGGAACTTGTGAGAAGTTTTGTGCAGACAAGTGTTGATTTTGAGTCTGGGACGAGGTCTCCACAGTCTTTGTGGAGATCCACATTCTGCATACTGCCTGTGAGAAGCTGCAGACATTTCTCCTCCAAATCCACTGAGCAGCTGCTCGTGGTGGTATTAGCTTCATGTGTGCGTGTTAGCATTAAGCCTCGGCGACACTCTGATGTGGACACGGTCACAGCTGGACGCGTGATGGACGAGTCGTCCTTCCTGTTAAACTTCTTTGAGGTGAGCTTGAAGCTGCTGCTTGAGGCGCATGCACAGCTGGTTATTGTACTGGAAATGTTCTGCAGACGAGTCCACGCACTCACAACAAAGATCAGTGTGGACTACGCTGTGCACACTCCAATCCAATGCTGATTGGTTAGAAAGTGGGCGGGAACAGGGAAGAGAGCGACAGCAGCGTTCAGCACAAACATGGAGGATCAAAGAAGAAGAACATCACAAGCTCAGATGGAGGCTGCAGTGGACACTTTTCATTGTTTTTTCACATTCGCTTTCACATCAGCTTCACCAACAACAGCACAAGCAGAGCAGCCCACTGACTGCGTGGCCGTGACGGCGCCCCCTGGTGACTGTAAACCACTACAACATGTAGACGGCCGTCTGCTGCTCATTTCTTTGCCACCATCACAGGAGCTCTTTATCCTGTTCTTCACTCTCATTGGTTCTTTGTGTGCTTGTTTTTTAGAACAGTAGTCATTGTGATTGTTCAAAGAAGACAGTCAGCTGTGACTAAATGTAGCTCCTACAGCAGTGATTGGAATAACTACTGAAGCTAATCCAGTATCAAAGCTCAGGAATCAGCAGCTCCCACCTCGTTTTCTTTGAACAACTATTTTTAGCTGCTGTGTTTTTGTGTTTCTGCAGACCTCAGACATCCTGCTGCTCTGGAGAACTGAAGCTCTAAAGGCTTCAGCCTTTATCTCCAAGAAACAAAGCTGATCATGGAGACCCAGCAGGTCAGCTGATCTGTGGACAGCACCAGCATCTTTAAGTAAGTCTGAGAGGTGAGCAGTCTTTGGAAGCCTTTACTGTCTGATAGTCTCAGAGCAGGATTTGGATCATTATTTGGCTTTTCTTCTATTATTATGTTTAGTTTCTGCTTCACAGATATTCTCTGAGATGTTCTCTGAAATGTTTCCCACTGTTGGACAAACTTTCACAGTTTCTTCATAAAGGAGATCTCCTGTGCAGTTCATCTGTGATAATATGTTAAATACTGAATTAGGATTCATATCTGAATGTACTGACTGTTAATTATCAGTAAATATAAAAATGTTTGAGTTTGGCTTTGATGAATCAGAATAAAAGTAATAAAATAATGATTTTAGAGACAGGCCTAACTCAGGCCAGCTGACAGCCTGTGTACAAACAGACTTCAGCCATATGAGAGTGAGTGTGAGTGAATGAGAGCACACACAGGACACTCTGATCTCTGAATGTGTGTGACGCAGTGAAAAAGAGGATTGTACTGGATATACTGTGACTGACAAACAGAGTTTAAAGAGAAAGGTGTTTGGATTAAAATGGATTATGCTAAAGTGAACGTGCTAATGAAATCTGAACTGACTGAAATGTGAAGTGAAGATAATTCAGATGTAAAAGAGAGAAACTGATAATAAGGTGGGGCTGAAGATCAGTGAAGGGCATGTAAACACCTGATTGGCTGAGTAGATATCAGATCGACAGTTTCACAGTTTTCCCTGTGGATTATAACTTTAAGAAGATGTGACATTCATCAAGGAATCCTGCTCTCCGGATTATTTCCATGAACACTGAGCTGGAACACATCTACAGTGCTGAAAGTGCCCGTCTCACCACCAACCTCCCTGTGCACATTCACTTTTCAACCCTTTGGGAGAAAATAAAGATGTAAATCTGAGTATTTATCTATGTTAGTGCGAACACCTCTAATAGGTTGGTTTAGTCTTTCCAAGTCATATCTTCCCTTGGAGTCTGCGGTCCAGGCTCTTAAAATCATCCTAGTTTAACAAGCACTACAATCTAGAGGAGAGCTGCACTAACAGGTGTGACTGATGAGATCTGACCTGCAAGGATACTCATGTTTATGTATATCAGGACAAGCAGGGAAGACCTGGACATCAACTCTGTCAGGCTGCCTGAGTCCGCTCACCCACATCAGCTCAGAACTCTGCATTATCTACTGAGTCAGACTCAGAAGGATCAGGTATCAGAAGTTCTACAAAGAGTAGAACCAGACTTCCTGTATAGAGGTGTGTGGGCCTACTGATCCACAGTGTCAGCACAACTTTCACATCATATTCATCTCAGCACAACTAAAACATGGTGACTGACCTCAGGGTTTCAAGTCCACATCCTGGACTCTCCAGGAAACCACACAGATGCTTCACTCCTGAATCCTGCAGCTTTTTGTTGTTACTCAGGTCCAGCTCTCTCAGATGGGAGGGGTTGGACTTCAGTGCTGATGCCAGATAATCACAGCCGATCTCTGACAAATCACAGTCCTTCAATCTGAATAAAAAAATGAAAGATGTAAGTTTATTAGACAAAGTGTGAGCTTGAAATCATTCAGTGTTTCATCATCTGTTCAGAGCTGAAGAAGGTTCAGAATGTAGAAGTTTAGAAAACGGAAACTAGAAGCAGCTGAAGTCAACAGGAAGCAGCTTCAAACAGACAAGAGAATAAAATGAATTTTTCACATTGAAGTTGTACATTTATCATAAAGTTCTCAAGTTTTGCTGTGTGAAATGAAAAAAAAAACTGAACAGGAATCCTCAGAGTTGAACCCTGTGCACAGAGGTTCAGGTTCCTCTTCTGGGCCCTGTGCTTCGTACGTCGCTTACTACATCCAAGATCAAATGAAACATCCAAGATCAAATCATCGCGCTAACCGTGAGCTCGCTAATCCGGTTCCCCGAACACACCTGCTGTTGACGATTAGTACAGCTGGATGAAGTAATGTGCGATCACTGGGTGCCGTAAAAGGGGATACGCATCGATAGCAGAAACAGTGATCGGCAACCCGCTGATTGGTTGGCGAAAATGGCGAAGGAGCGCGCTCGGTATTTTTCGGCAGCAGAGCAAGAACTCTTGAGTGAGGGATTTCAGGAGTTTCAGAGTTTAATTAAAACGCAAGGGAACACTGCAAAGGCTGCAAAAGCAAGGAGAGAGGGCTGGCAGAAAGTTGCTGACAAATCAAACTCGTAAGTAATCCAATAATAACAATAATAATGGAGTGGATTTATATAGCGCTTTTCAAGGCACCCAAAGCGCTTTACAATACCACTATTCATTCACTCTCACACTGGTGGAGGCAAGCTACGGTTGTAGCCACAGCTGCCCTGGGGCAGACTGACAGAAGCCAGGCTGCCATATTGCGCCATCGGCCCCTCTGGCCAACACCAGTAGGCGGTAGGGTAGATTTATCATATCACACCATATTATCCAATATTATATTACATTATATTATATTATAATATGTTATATTATATCCCCTTTCACATTAGAGCCACAACAGGACCCACTAGAACATGGGAACAAGTAAAAGTGAAATATAAGAATATTCTACAGAATGGTAATATTTATCACTTATATTGCTTGTCGTCCCTTGGAAAGAGACCCTGGAATACTCTGTTTGTTTGTTCATAACAGCAACCAAGAAAAGGGCAGAGCAAAAAAAAAGACAGGTGGTGGTCCTGCACCCCCTCGTCAACAAGTTGGTTAAGTGAATAATACCCTCACGGGAAAATCGATATCTCTCTATGAGCACACTGTCGCGCTGAGCTAAAGGATCCTGTCTGTCCCGCAATATACGCTGAATTCTGAGGACTCTCCTTATCAATCTTGCACCTTCCGCAATGGGTTGCTCGCGTAAACGGACAGGATATGACTGCGACAGACTTCCCAAATCCACCTTCGCTTTTATAGCCGTGGTCTCTCATCTTGATTACACGAAGTAATTTACAATTACTACTCTGAAATATGAATTACATCTGTAATAATCACATACATGTAATAGAATGTTAATAGTACATTTCCCTTTTTTAGGAAATGACCTGTATGTATCTGTGTGACATCAATAAAAGGATCAAGTGCTGCATTATCTTTAGTTACATTGATGTTATTTATTTATGGTGAAACAGTGGTGGAATATCGCTGTTGCTTTCGTATGAATGACGCGGACATACCTGCGTGGCCACGATCTAATCCTGTTTACATAAAGTAAACCTGCTCCCCAGCAGGTTTACGCTTACGGCTCTGTTGCTATGACAGCAAGTCCCGGATGGGCTTCGGGGAACCGAACGATCCAGGATCACGCGAAATCGTCAACAATCTAATCCAGCTAACTCACTTAGCGCGGTACGAAGCACAGGCCCCAGGTCCCAAAGTGCAGAACAACAAGGTTTCAAACAGCTTCGTTCCAGCAGCATCAGCCACAGAAATGCAGAGATAATTCTTTGGATCTCTTGGTTGTGTTGTATGATGCTGTGTTTGCATATCTGGTGTCTGTGTTGCTTTGTGAGGATGGATCACTCATCTACTGCAGTCCCAGATAAACAGAGCTGGACCTGAACCTGGTAACTTCACTTAGAAGACACTTGTGACGGGAACTTGTGAGAAGTTTTGTGCAGACAAGTGTTGATTTTGAGTCTGGGACGAGGTCTCCACAGTCTTTGTGGAGATCCACATTCTGCATACTGCCTGTGAGAAGCTGCAGACATTTCTCCTCCAAATCCACTGAGCAGCTGCTCGTGGTGGTATTAGCTTCATGTGTGCGTGTTAGCATTAAGCCTCGGCGACACTCTGATGTGGACACGGTCACAGCTGGACGCGTGATGGACGAGTCGTCCTTCCTGTTAAACTTCTTTGAGGTGAGCTTGAAGCTGCTGCTTGAGGCGCATGCACAGCTGGTTATTGTACTGGAAATGTTCTGCAGACGAGTCCACGCACTCACAACAAAGATCAGTGTGGACTACGCTGTGCACACTCCAATCCAATGCTGATTGGTTAGAAAGTGGGCGGGAACAGGGAAGAGAGCGACAGCAGCGTTCAGCACAAACATGGAGGATCAAAGAAGAAGAACATCACAAGCTCAGATGGAGGCTGCAGTGGACACTTTTCATTGTTTTTTCACATTCGCTTTCACATCAGCTTCACCAACAACAGCACAAGCAGAGCAGCCCACTGACTGCGTGGCCGTGACGGCGCCCCCTGGTGACTGTAAACCACTACAACATGTAGACGGCCGTCTGCTGCTCATTTCTTTGCCACCATCACAGGAGCTCTTTATCCTGTTCTTCACTCTCATTGGTTCTTTGTGTGCTTGTTTTTTAGAACAGTAGTCATTGTGATTGTTCAAAGAAGACAGTCAGCTGTGACTAAATGTAGCTCCTACAGCAGTGATTGGAATAACTACTGAAGCTAATCCAGTATCAAAGCTCAGGAATCAGCAGCTCCCACCTCGTTTTCTTTGAACAACTATTTTTAGCTGCTGTGTTTTTGTGTTTCTGCAGACCTCAGACATCCTGCTGCTCTGGAGAACTGAAGCTCTAAAGGCTTCAGCCTTTATCTCCAAGAAACAAAGCTGATCATGGAGACCCAGCAGGTCAGCTGATCTGTGGACAGCACCAGCATCTTTAAGTAAGTCTGAGAGGTGAGCAGTCTTTGGAAGCCTTTACTGTCTGATAGTCTCAGAGCAGGATTTGGATCATTATTTGGCTTTTCTTCTATTATTATGTTTAGTTTCTGCTTCACAGATATTCTCTGAGATGTTCTCTGAAATGTTTCCCACTGTTGGACAAACTTTCACAGTTTCTTCATAAAGGAGATCTCCTGTGCAGTTCATCTGTGATAATATGTTAAATACTGAATTAGGATTCATATCTGAATGTACTGACTGTTAATTATCAGTAAATATAAAAATGTTTGAGTTTGGCTTTGATGAATCAGAATAAAAGTAATAAAATAATGATTTTAGAGACAGGCCTAACTCAGGCCAGCTGACAGCCTGTGTACAAACAGACTTCAGCCATATGAGAGTGAGTGTGAGTGAATGAGAGCACACACAGGACACTCTGATCTCTGAATGTGTGTGACGCAGTGAAAAAGAGGATTGTACTGGATATACTGTGACTGACAAACAGAGTTTAAAGAGAAAGGTGTTTGGATTAAAATGGATTATGCTAAAGTGAACGTGCTAATGAAATCTGAACTGACTGAAATGTGAAGTGAAGATAATTCAGATGTAAAAGAGAGAAACTGATAATAAGGTGGGGCTGAAGATCAGTGAAGGGCATGTAAACACCTGATTGGCTGAGTAGATATCAGATCGACAGTTTCACAGTTTTCCCTGTGGATTATAACTTTAAGAAGATGTGACATTCATCAAGGAATCCTGCTCTCCGGATTATTTCCATGAACACTGAGCTGGAACACATCTACAGTGCTGAAAGTGCCCGTCTCACCACCAACCTCCCTGTGCACATTCACTTTTCAACCCTTTGGGAGAAAATAAAGATGTAAATCTGAGTATTTATCTATGTTAGTGCGAACACCTCTAATAGGTTGGTTTAGTCTTTCCAAGTCATATCTTCCCTTGGAGTCTGCGGTCCAGGCTCTTAAAATCATCCTAGTTTAACAAGCACTACAATCTAGAGGAGAGCTGCACTAACAGGTGTGACTGATGAGATCTGACCTGCAAGGATACTCATGTTTATGTATATCAGGACAAGCAGGGAAGACCTGGACATCAACTCTGTCAGGCTGCCTGAGTCCGCTCACCCACATCAGCTCAGAACTCTGCATTATCTACTGAGTCAGACTCAGAAGGATCAGGTATCAGAAGTTCTACAAAGAGTAGAACCAGACTTCCTGTATAGAGGTGTGTGGGCCTACTGATCCACAGTGTCAGCACAACTTTCACATCATATTCATCTCAGCACAACTAAAACATGGTGACTGACCTCAGAGTTTCAAGTCCACATCCCGGACTCTCCAGGAAACCACACAGATGCTTCACTCCTGAATCCTGCAGCTTGTTGTTGTTACTCAGGTCCAGCCTTCTCAGATGGGAGGGGTTGGACTTCAGTGCTGCTGCCAGATAATCACAGCTGATCTTTGACAAACCACAGCTCTCCAATCTGTATAAAGAATGAAAGATGTAAGTTTATTAGACAAAGTGTGAGCTTGAAATCATTCAGTGTTTCATCATCTGTTCAGAGCTGAAGAAGGTTCAGAATGTAGAAGTTTAGAAAATGGAAACTCCAAACAGCTGAAGCCAACAGGAAGCAGCTTCAAACAAACACAACAAGAGAAAAAACTCTTAATGTTTCACATTAAAGTCATACATTTATCATAAAAACATGAAAAAGTCCTGTTTTTCCTTCCAGGAACCACAAGGCTTCACTTTTAAAGGTGAAGTGTGAAAGAAATGGACATATTTGAAGTCCAACACCTTTTTCACATTATTAAAGCAGACAAACTACAAGTTAATTTTCATTCCAACAAGTCATCTTCTGACTTGTACTAACAACACTGGTCGCTATGTGCAGCTGGCTTTGAGACCAGTGCTCAGGGAGCGTCTACAAAGTGCAGCATTGAAAGAACATCACACACTAATTTTCTTCCATCATCCAACCTGAAGAGGAAACAGAGACGGCTCCCCTTCAAAGTAAAAGCTGCTCCTTTTGGACACAATATCAAAGAAAGTCTACAGTATAACATAAGAAAAGACAGAACAAAGTTTTGGTTGTTTTTAAATTGTGCAGAAATGAAACTACACTAAGCTCAAATATGTGACAGACATTTCATCCCATATCAGCTTAGAGGGAACATTGGACACCTCCACAGTTCACTTGAACAAAACTTTACGTCAGATTTGTTTTCATGGTTTGATCCAGTGATGAGAGCCGTTTCCCCCATGTCCAGTCCTTGTACTAAGCTAGGCTAAACATGTCCAGTGCCTGTTTCTGTGCAGCTTTTAATCTGATGTTAATAAGGCAGAAATGGAGGAAGAAGAAAATGACTTCATCAATCAACATGCAGCTACCAACCCAAATGGTGAGCGCATCTACTGCAGGTGTGGTGCCTGTTATCGGACCCGGAGCAACATCCCCCAAAAACCCGAAGAGGAGAGTCCTGGCCCCTAGCCCTGCCATTGTAGCAGAAATGATGACGGATGATGATGGCAGCAGCAGCCGTTCATCTCTGCGTGAGTAGCTTAATGTTGTTCGTATGTAATTTGAGTAGGCTAACCACGTTATTACATTAATGCATGTAAGGTGAACTAGCAAACATCATCATAGCTACATGCAGCTGTCTTCTTGTTTGATGGCAGATACTCCCTTCACCCTGGCCAAAAAGGCTAAAATGACCAAAGAAAAAGTGGAAAACAGTTAAACATGAGAGGTTTTTGGACAAAGTTTGTGTTTTTTCCATTGTTTAAGCACTGCTTCCAATCAAGAGTGATACCATACATGCCCCATAGCTGCAGAAAAGGCTAATATTGTTATCTTTTTACCAAAAAAACAGCTGAACATGAGAGGTTTTTGGACAAAGTTTGTGTTCTCCATTCTTTAAGCACCGGTTTGAGCACTGTTTAAGCACCGGCACTGTTTCAAAAGTACCGGTTTGGCACCGGTATCGGATAAAACCTAAACAATACCCATCCCTAGTTATTACTGTTGTTTATGATCCCCTACATTATCCTACATTCAAATATATTCTCCAGCTACAATAGTGTTTGTGTTCCTAAAAGGATTTCATGAATGTGTTATTGTTCATGTCACATCTGTATGAAACAAAGAGGAAGTGAGGTTTATCCTTCATGATCACAAACTGTTCCAGCATGTAAACCTGAGATCTGTGTGGAGCAGCTGACCTGTACGATGTGCTCAACACAAACAGTATTTACCATCAGTTACTGTGTGACTGAACCACGTGGGTGTATGAAACATCGCTTTCAGTTTTAATAGCACATGGCAGCATTCAGACGAGAATCTATACAGTAACACTTTGATTTGTTACAGTGAGGAGACTGTTGAAGGAACGATGAGGGGAAACTGTAACAGCAGCAACAGAAACCAGGAGACAAAGCTGAGGTCTGGGTTCCTCTATGCTACACACAGCCTCCTGCTCCTGGACTTTAGTAAACACATAAATATCTCCAAGTACACTTGCTTCAGAAACTATTAAACTCATTACAAGTTTACTTCAGCTTTAAATTACTCACAACATCAGCACACATAAGTAAACAAAGTAACTCACACAGCTACTGTTCAAGTTTAGTCATCTTTAATACAAATATACCTCATTATTATGACTCTCACAGCTACCTGCTCATTGAACTGAACAATAATTCTGTTTTACCATTAAACCAAAATATGTGACTGTAAAAAAAATCTTCAGACAGTAATTAAGAATCTCCAAAGCAATCAAAAGATAAAGAAAAGTTCACCTGCCAATTCTATAAAGCTTGGTTGTTTATACAATATATCATTTAATGATATGTTTGGATCCTGACCTGAGAGTTTCCAGTGTACAATGTGGACTCTGCAGTGCAGCAGACAGAAGCTTCACCCCTGAATCCCACAGGTCATTGTTACTCAGGTCCAGCTCTTTCAGACTAGAGGACTGGGAGTTGAGAACTGAGGACAGAGCAACACAGCTTCTCTCTGAGAGGTTACAGCCACTCAGTCTGGAAGAAAACAAACAAACAAATTAATTAAATCAGTCAAATGAAACATTTTAATGCCAGCATGCAATACAATTATTGGTTAACTAAATAGCTTCATTAAAACACAACTCTTCTTCTATATCAGCACTTACTCCTTGTAAGCTCCACTTGCTCCACCTTCTGAGTCAGACGACATGAAAACAAACTGTAAATCTAGTAGAAACATGATTGGAAATCTTCTCAGATCCATTTGTACATTTAGAGCCTGATCCTGAAATATAGCAGCACGGACATTCACAGCAGCAAAGGGTTCTTGCTGATCTGAGCTGGCTTGGCCCTGGCTTATTGAAGATTAAAGAAAGCAGAATCAGCTGTTAAAAACTGGCTGCCCGCTGTGACTGAAACAATGGGACGGGTCGTGACTTCTCAAAAATGGTAAATGGCCTGCATTTGTATAGCGCTTTTCTAGTCATTAAGGAACCCAAAGCGCTTTACACTACATTCAGTCATTCACCCATTCACACACTCATTCACACACTGGCGATAGCAAGCTACATTGTAGCCACAGCTGCCCTGGGGCGCACTGACAGAGGCGAGGCTGCCGGACACAGCCGCCACAGGGCCCTCTGACCACCACCAGTAGGCAAACATGGGGTTAGTATCTTGCCCAAGGATATTTGGCATGCAGCCAGGAGGCAGCCTGGAATCGAACCACCGACCTTCTGATTAGTGGCTGACCTGCTCTGCCACCTGAGCTACAGCCACAGCACCCAACTCTCAAAATAAGATAAGATCTTGAAGAAGCTCATGGCGGTCGTGAGTTCTCAGACTTTGCTCTTTGAGCGCAAAACCGATAACCTCTCTTGGCTCTCCAACGGGAGATTGAGAGACGAGTGACGGACTGTTAGATCAGCTGTGAAATTGACATGCAGTTGTTCGCACCAAAGAAAACCACCATCATTTCATGCGGCTAACATACCGGCGCCAGCTGTGATCTCAAGGCTGGAGCTGAACATAACAAATCTCACCCTGATAACAGACGGTGTTTAGACTGTTCCTTCCCATCCTAAGCATGCTTATCCCCTCCCGGTGCAGACGGTGGGTCGAGGGGACCAGCGCAAATGCTGCAGGCTCGGATGCGCTGTCTACACCGGCTGTCTCTCACCTTTTACCCATCCCTGTGTCTTGTCATGTATTTCTATGGCGCATTACCTGCTCAGCCAGGTAAGCTACAGCAGTCAGCAGTGTGTGAGTTAATTTGAAGACAATGATGACTATAAGTCAGGTAAAAAAAAAAATACTATTATCAACCAACAAGGGGAAAACAGTGAGCTTGAATGACCAAGCTTTGACCAAGGGTGGCTCACTCCTCGGTCTTCTTGCCCAAGGAGTGAACCACCCTGCATGGCTATCAATGTGGTGCAACGAAGGCCATCATACAGTACAGGCCATCCAAGCTGATTTTTAACTTTTCGTCCCAGATACCACCTTAAAAATCATCTAGATTAGGATATGTTGGCTGATCTGAATTGTGTTATAGATCCAATCACAACAAACAGAGAGCTCTTGTGTGTCCAAGGTGAACAGGAAGAATATATACATGCATAAAGTCAATAAAGTCAGAAGGTTTGCTTTAGACTGTGCTGCAGTTTATCATCAAAGACTGACAAACAGTCACCGTGCTGCCAATAAATGGCATCAAGTCTGACTTGAGGTTTTTCTTTTTTTTGTTCTTTTTTTTTTTTTTAATCAAGATTAAATTTTATAGCAACCACAGCAGAGATGACCAGGGAATAGGGATGGGTATTGATAAGATTTTCACGATTCCGATTCCATTTTTGATTCTGTTTAACGATTCGATTCTTTATCGATTCTCTTATCGATTCTTTTTTAAAAAGGAGAACACTAAGGTCGATTAGCTTAGAACTTTGTTTTATATCTTCTCTTTGAACAAGATAGAAATTTACAAGTAACATGGCCTTACAAACCCAGCAGTGAGATCTTAAGAGATCCAGCCTACGGCTCTTCAATGGGGTGTCACAGGGTCCCCAGGAAAAAAAATTGTAAATGTAAAATAATAAAATAAATATTCTTCTGTAGCAATAACAAAGTATAACATAAATTATTCTGTAGCAATTACACAAGAATATCCAGTAATGTCCCTGCCTACAATTAAACACATTCACTTACCGAAAATCGGGGGCATCTGCTGTGGCAGCCTTTCACCACAAACTTAGTCTCTGCTCGGTGACATTCGTCTATCCTGGCCTGAAAGGAGACGCTACCGGTAGACTGCAGCAAGAACTGCCAGCATCTGAGCCAGACAGACTCTGTCTCTCTCATCATGGTCACCTAAATGCACAGTAATGTCAGGTTTTGTAATAAGGCAGATCGCGCTATCATACCGTATTTTCACAACCATAAGGCGCACTTAAAAGTCTTAGATTTTCTTCAAAAAGTACGGCGCACCCTATAGCGCAGTGCGCCCTGTGTGTTGTAATTAGGACGTAGTAGAGAACACCATGAGAACGCTAAAGGGTGAAGTGTGTGCGTTGACTTTATCGCACATACCTGTATAAAAGAACAGGTATGTGCGTTATGCAGGACATCGTTGTTTTAACAACCCTGAAAATGGCAAAGAGACACGCTTACGAAGCACAGTTTAAACTGAAGGCCATCAGCTACGCGGAGGAACATGGAAATCGAGCAGCGGCGAGAGAATTTAAGATTAACGAATTCGCAAATGGAGGAAGCTAGGAAACAAGCTCCGGCAGGTCAAGAAAACGCAGCTGAGTTTCCGCGGACATAAGGCGAGGTGGCCCGAGTTGGAGGAAAGACTAGAGAGGTGGATCATCGAGCAAAGAACGAGCGGGAGAAGCGTTTCGACGGTCACCATTCGGCTAAAAGCAGTTTCACTTTCACTTTTTATGAAACGGTGCCATTTTTCCATCCGGACCAGGACTACGGTAGCGCAGCAACTTCCAGCGGATTATAAGGAAAAGCTGGCCATCTTCCGCTCCTACTGCAGCAAACACATCGGCGACAAACACATCCAGCGATGGATGACCGATGGAGACCACAGTTTCACCAAGAGTGGAAGGCAGCGCCCGGCGAGTTACGCCACAATTTGCCAATGGATTGTGGATGCTTGGGCTAACATGTCTGCTGGCACTGTTGTTCGAGCTTTCGCAAAAGCCGGCATCATTTCCGAGGAGCCGCACGGCACGGAAAGTGACTCTGACAGTGAAGAAAGTGAACCTGGCATGTTTGATGGAGATTTAGCGCAGCTGTTCAATTCAGACACAGAGGATGAGGACTTCGATGGGTTTGCTTGATGATAAAAATGTGAGTACCAAACTTTGTTTTGCTCCTGCTTTATTTTTAAATACGCACACTTGTATGCTTGTGTGTTGTTGATGATGACGATTACTGGTAATAAAAATGTGAGTAAGGTACCGAACTCAGGTTTGCTCCCGCTTTATTTTTAAATACGCATACGGTACTTGTATGCGCCCTATGATCCAGTGCACCTTATGTGTGTGTTAAATACAGTAATGGCACACATAACTGAGACTGCGCCTTTTAGCACAGTGCGTCTTATGGTCGTGAAAATACGGTAATATGCACTGTTAGTTGATTATTTACCTGCCGCATTAACGGAAGAGGACGTGCAAACGTTACCGCTGCTGCTGGGTTGAGATTCACGAGTCCGGAGCGGAATTAAAAACACAACATTCATTTAAGGTCATCGCGTGTTTTGTGAGCAAATGCTTTTGCATATTCGCAGTGTTTCCTCCCTTAAATGAAATACAGTGGGGCAAAAAAGTATTTAGTCAGCCACCGATTGTGCAAGTTCCCCCACTTAAAATGATGACAGAGGTCAGTAATTTGCACCAGAGGTACACTTCAACTGTGAGAGACAGAATGTGAAAAAAAAATCCATGAATTCACATGGTAGGATTTGTAAAGAATTTATTCGTAAATTAGGGTGGAAAATAAGTATTTGGTCACCTCAAACATGGAAAATCTCTGGCTCTCACAGACCTGTAACGTCTTCTGTAAGACGCTTTTCTGTCCCCCACTCGTTACCTGTATGAATGGCACCTGTTTGAACTCATCATCTGTATAAAAGACACCTGTCCACAGCCTCAAACAGTCAGACTCCAAACTCCGCCATGGCCAAGACCAAAGAGCTTTCGAAGGACACCAGGAAAAGTATTGTAGACCTGCACCAGAATGGGAAGAGTGAATCTACAATAGGCAAGCAGCTTGGTGTGAAAAAATCAACTGTGGGAGAAATCATCAGAAAATGGAAGACATAAAAGACCACTGATAATCTCCCACGATCTGGGGCTCCACGCAAGATCTCATCCCGTGGGGTCAAAATGATCATGAGAACGGTGAGCAAAGATCCCAGAACCACACGGGGGGACCTGGTGAATGACCTGCAGAGAGCTGGGACCAAAGTGACAAAGGTCACCATCAGTAACACACTACAACGGCAGGGAATCAAATCCCGCAGTGCCAGACGTGTTCTGCTGCTGAAGCCAGTGCATGTCCAGGCCCGTCTGAAGTTTGCCAGAGAGCACATGGATGATACAGCAGAGGATTGGGAGAATGTCATGTGGTCAGATGAAACCAAAGTAGAACTTTTTGGTATAAACTCAACTCGTCGTGTTTGGAGGACGAAGAATACTGAGTTGCATCCCAAGAACACCATACCTACTGTGAAGCATGGGGGTGGAAACATCAGGCTATGGGGCTGTTTTCTGCCAAGGGGACAGGACGACTGATCCGTGTTAAGGACAGAATGAATGGGGCCATGTATCGTGAGATTTTGAGCCAAAACCTCCTTCCATCAGTGAGAACTTTGAAGATGAAACGAGGCTGGGTCTTCCAACATGACAATGATCCAAAACACACCGCCCGGGCAACAAAAAGGAGTGGCTCTGTAAGAAGTATTTGAAAGTCCTGGAGTGGCCTAGCCAGTCTCCAGACCTCAACCCCATAGAAAATCTGTGGCGGGAGTTGAAAGTCCGTGTTGCTCGGCGACAGCCCCAAAACATCACTGCTCTCGAGAAGATCTGCATGGAGGAATGGGCCAAAATACCAGCTACTGTGTGTGCAAACCTGGTAAAGACCTATAGTAAACGTTTGACCTCTGTTATTGCCAACAAAGGTTATGTTACAAAGTATTGAGTTGTATTTTTGTTATTGACCAAATACTTATTTTCCACCCTGATTTAGGAATAAATTCTTTACAAATCCTACCATGTGAATTCATGGATTTTTTTTTCACATTCTGTCTCTCACAGGTGAAGTGTACCTCTGGTGCAAATTACTGACCTCTGTCATCATTTTAGGTGGGAGAACTTGCACAATCGGTGGCTGACTAAATACTTTTTTGCCCCACTGTATCTACTTTTCAAGTACTGCAAGTTGCCCTGTTGTCATCTGTTCTCATAAAGTATAACCAAACTTTCGAGCGTTTGAGCCGCTTTCGCGCCATGTTTCCTGCCAGGTAAATGACGCTCCGCAACGTGGTGACGTCATTTGGGGTGACTGGAATCGATAAGGGAATCGTTTGCAAAAATGGCAAAAAATTCACAGGAATTGAAACAGTGGGAACCGGTTCTCAACAAGAACCGGGTTTCGATACCCATCCCTACCAGGGAAGGTGTGCTTGAGGGGATATAGCTAAAACAGCTCAAAGAGCTCAGTTCATCTTCTGACTGAAGATGAACTGAGGTGCTGTACCCAAGTCTGTAACAACATTTTGACAACAGTGTGAAAGAAAAACTGGAAGAAATGCAGGTTCAGGGAGGGACAAATATCTGCTGTAGCCAGATTGGAGTGAGAGGAGAGAGCAGGCCAACAACAACAAAGAAACAACAAACACACTGTGGAAGACCGAAGCAGAGTTTAGTTTAAAGTGGAACTAAGGATGTTTCTCTGGCTGCCATGATTCACTGAGTAATTCAAATGCTTTCTTTAATGCAGGACCCACCATGCATGTAAAAGCAAGTGTTTCACCAACATTTGTGACTAAAAATAGACCTGCAGTAGAAATGTATCTAGGAGCATGCATGTGAATATAAAGTATCACAACATCAGGCACATGCAGCCTAAATGTTTAAACAAAGACTGATAACATAACAGCAGCAGTGATGATCAGAGTTTATGGTGAATCCAGCGTCTTGAGTTCACCGAGTTCTGGAGGCATCAAAGTAAAGAAAAGTGTGCATGTTAGTCCCCATAGGGAAATAGTTCCTCTGCATTTAACCCATTCACCCAGTGAAGCAGTGGGCAGCCACCAATGCAGCGCCCGGGGAGCAGTGTGTAGGGACGGTACCTTGCTCAGGGGTACCTCAGGGTAGCCGTTCAGTGGAGTCGAACCCCCGACCTTCCGATCATGGGGCCACCACTCTACCTACTGAGCTATCCCTGCCCCTTTTTTTTTTTTTCCTTTTTTTTTGTAAAGTGAGAGGTTACAGTTGTATTGGAGAAATCCCAAAACTTTAGAATACAAATTCATAAAAAGACAGAAAACCTGGTGAAATAAATTACTGACACAGTTGGATGTTAAAAGTAAAGACATGAGTACAAATGTACTCACAGAGCTTTGTTGGAGGCTTTGACCACTGGCAGCAGCCTCAGAAGAGCCTCCTCTGAAGCAGAGTATTTCTGCAGGTCAAACACATCCAGATCTTCTTCTGATGACAGTAAGATGAAGACCAGAGCTGACCACTGAGCAGGAGACAGTTTATCTGTGGAGAGACTTCCTGATCTCAGGGACTGTTGGATCTCCTCCACTAGAGAACGATCATCCAGTTCATTCAGACAGTGGATCAGATTGATGCTTTTCTCTGCAGACAGATTCTCACTGAGCTTCTCCTTGATGTACTGGACTATTTCCTGATTGGTCTGTGAGCTACTTCCTGTCTGTGTCAGCAGACCTCGTAGGAGACTCTGATTGGTCTGCAGTGAAAGACCCAGGAGGAAGCGGAGGAACAAGTCCAGGTGTCCATTTGGACACTGTAAGGCCTTGTTCACAGCACTCTGGTGGAGAGATTGAAGTTTTAGTTTGTTAAATAGTTTAGATTTCTTGGAGGTTGTTTGTTGTTGTTCCAGCAGATTGAGTCCAGAGTTGATGAAGGTCAGATGGACATGAAGAGCAGCCAGAAACTCCTGAACACTCAGATGGATGAAGCAGAACACCTTGTCCTGGTACAGTCCTCTCTCCTCTTTAAAGATCTGTGTGAACACTCCTGAGTACACTGAGGCTGCTCTGATATCGATGCCACACTCTGTCAGGTCTGATTCATAAAAGATCAGGTTTCCTTTCTGCAGCTGATCAAAAGCCAGTTTTCCCAGAGACTCCATCATCTTTCTGCTCTCTGGACTCCAGTGTGGATCTGTCTCAGCTCCTCCATCATACTTGACCTTCTTCACTTTGGCCTGAACCACCAGGAAGTGGATGTACATCTCAGTCAGGGTCTTGGGCAGCTGTCCTCCCTCTCTGGTTTCCAGCACATCCTCCAGAACTGTAGCAGTGATCCAGCAGAAGACTGGGATGTGACACATGATGTGGAGGCTTCGTGATGTCTTGATGTGGGAGATGATCCTGCTGGCCTGCTCCTCATCTCTGAATCTCTTCCTGAAGTACTCCTCCTTCTGTGGGTCAGTGAACCCTCTGACCTCTGTCACCATGCCAACACAGTCAGGAGGGATCTGATTGGCTGCTGCAGGTCGTGTGGTTATCCAGAGGCGAGCAGAGGGAAGCAGTTTCCCCCTGATGAGGTTTATCAGCAGCACATCCACTGAGGTGGACTTTCTAGGGTCAGTTAGGATTGTAGTTTTGTGGAAGTCCAGAGGAAGTCGACACTCATCCAGACCATCAAAGATGAACACAACCTGGAAGTCTTCAAAGCTGCAGATTCCTGCTTCTTTGGTTTCAGTAAAGAAGTGATGAACAAGTCCCACCAAGCTGAACTTTTCCTCTTTCAGCACATTCAGCTCTCTGAAAGTGAATGGAAATATAAACTGGATGTCCTGGTTGGCTTTGTCTTCAGCCCAGTCCAGGCTGTATTTCTGTGTTAAGACTGTTTTCCCAATGCCAGCCACTCCCTTTGTCAGCACTGTTCTGATTGGTTCATCTCTTCCAGGTGAGGCTTTAAAGATGTCTTCTTGCCTGATGGTTGTTTCTGGTCTGTCTGGTTTCCTGGATGCTGTTTCAATCTGTCTGACCTCATGTTCATCATTGACCTCTGCAGTCCCTCCCTCTGTGATGTAGAGCTCTGTGTAGATCTGATTCAGAAGAGTTGGGTTTCCTGCTTTAGCGATGCCCTCAAACACACACTGGAACTTCTTCTTCAGGGTGGATTTAAGGTTACGATGACAAACTGGAGCTTGAAGTTCTGAATGAGAAGAAAAATAAACACTCAATTCCAAAAAGAACTAATCTTTAAAACATGTTGCTCCATCTTCCATCTCTGGAAAATGTTCATTTATCCAGCAGGTTAAATCTTTAGATAAATCCTCTTACTGCTCTGCAGACGGTCAGCCAGCTCCTCCTGCTTCATTCTCCTCAGGATGTCCACCGTGATCTTCACAAACGCCTCTCTGCTGCTGCTCCTCTGACTCTCTAAGCATTCTGGGTAATCTGGACTCAGAACCTTCTGGATCTTCTTCAGCTCGTTCTTCACAAAAGTGATGATGTTGTCCTCCAACAGCTGGAACAGAATATTTATGAATGAGCCAATCAGAGTGAAATCATGGAGCCAAACATCAGATCCATGTTGGACACACTGACGATCCACTGGTCTACAAAGAGCAGCATGGAGATGACTGTGAACAGAACAGATGTAACAGTAGTTGTTGTACATGTACAGACCTTAAATATGGAGTCCAGCTGTGTTTGATGCTGCTGGGCAGACTGACCACTGGGAACCTCTGAGCTCTGCTGCTCCACTCTGTGGAGGAACCATGAAGGATTAGATCAACACAGGATAAAGATCCAGGAGTTTCTGCTCAAATAATTTCATCTGAATCAAGTCTGTCAAGTTTTAAACTCTCAGATTGTGAACATATCAGTAATTTTCAGTCTGTTTTCATGGACGTCCTTTCAGTGGTGATGTCAGGGATGATTTTGAAGAAGCTCATTAAACTGAACCATCAGCAGATCACTGCTCCAAAACCAGAACATGATCCGAGTCTCCCTCCACCACCAGAACACCAGCTTTACTAACGTGGTAGACCAGTGTAGTACAGATCAATAACTGATGAGTCATTTGATCAAAATCACTGAGTGCTTCACGTCTGACCCTCTGATGCTTCTGTAGACATTTTGCATATTTAATGAATGTCTGACAGTTTTACATTCATTCTATGAACACAGTGGAAATGTTGTGTTATAGTCTCCATGTTGTTTCCAGCATCATAAATTCTTAAGTTCAGAAAATTAGATTCTTTCTTCACAGCTGAAAAACAACAACATTTATTCTCTATTGAAATCTGCATCGTCCACTCCAAAGGTCACAATCTGAAGGTAACATCTGGTTTTGTTCCCTGTGGTTAACTCTGAGCATCAGTATGGTGGGATTTATCCACTACATCCACACCACTGTGGTTCAGTGTTGTCCTGATGGAGTAACAGCAGCCAGTATGATCCAGGCTTTAGCTGCTGGGTCTCTGTGTGACCTCTCAGACTGTTTAACAGATCAGACACAAAGAGAATCAGAGCAGCTCTGTTCTTTAAAGACAAACATGAACCCACTCAGGTCACACTTTCCCCACAGATATGAGCATCACTGTCCTCAAACAGCAAATGACCAAGTCGAACATTTGGATCTTTTCTCTTTCATTGTTTTCTTTTTAATGAATCTTTGTAACAATCTGAGGATGTTTCAGGTCATATTTATCCAGGAAACACAAACATGTAAAGGAGTCATCACAGCTCTCTGACCTCGTTGCTCCAGGTTCACCACTGAAGTCTGGGGGTGGGGTTTTGGACCGGTCACTCCTCACAGACGGACAGCTGGACCCTGCAGACTCTGCTCTGTCCTCCTCTTCCTCCATCATCATCTTCAGTCAGTCTGAGAGGTAAACCACAAACACTCAGTGAGTTCACATTAACAGGAGTAACTGAGTTACAGTCGCTGACCTCTGACCTGCCATGTAACCTAGAAACTAGGTCAATATGTCTGTAGGTTCAGTCATCCAGGTCATGTGATCTAAGGAGCTTGGAGAGAAAAGAGACGTCTTTAAGTTTCTGGAAGACGTTTCATCAGAGAAGCTTCTTCAGCTCTAAAACCAAACGGTGGAGAGTCCCAGATATTTAAACTTGAGAGGGAAAGACAGCATGTCGCTGACCCACCACTGATCATGTGATGAGTCACATGATCAATAGTGGGTCAACAATATAACAACAATATAAACACTTATTTCAAGGGGGAAACTGAGAGCCTTTCCAGAGCAGAACAGAGCAGCCAACATCCTGTCACACTGAGCATGTGCATCCTGTCACACTAAGCATGTGCAAACACAGCAGCCAACATCCTGTCACACTGAGCATGTGCAAACACAGCAGCCAACATCCTTTAATGATAGAACAAAACTCAGACATCAAAGTTTCTCACATTACAGAATCAGATGAACAGACATGAAGGGATATTTGTGGTTTTATGCACAGAGTCAGAATCAGAGTCAGAGGTGTTCCTCATGATGCTTGGTGATGGAAACAGTCTCATCGACGTTTCCATCACCAAACTAGAGAAACTAGTAGCTGCACGCAGCAGAGTTTAGCACAGCTGATCTCTGTGACGCATCAACAGGAACAACATGTTGTTAAACAGGACTGTATAAAGACTCAGAGTCTGACTCACACCTGAACAATGAGGCTGTGCAGCATCGTCCTGTCACACCTGCTAAACCACTCGTATCAGTTTGAGCCCAAACACCAACATGGTCACATGACCGACGAGGCCAACGCGCCCAGACGAACGTCTTCCTCGTGGAACTAACTTGTTCCTGTTATCAGATTTGTGAGCAGCAGCTGAAACTACCACACGAATAAATGTTCTTCAAACTGTTTGATTCCAGCCAATCAATAATCTATAATCATGAGGATTCAAACACAAGAGCGGAACGTGTGGTTACATTGTAACCTTGGTTCTCTGAGTGAGAGACTCTCTCCCCTCTGTCACATATGTAACAGAGGGGAGAGAGAGTGTCGGTGTGATGGAGAACATCAGGTCCAAACATCACAGAAACAAACAAACTGTTAAAGGAGGAAACAAAGCAAACTTACAGTTTCTTCACACAGAGACACCAACAACAAGCTCCACTGTCCCACTCTGATCCCGTCTCCTCCTCTTTTATTCTTGCTCTGAGCTCTTTTTGGGTGTGTGTTTCTGTCTCCACCCACAGGAATGCATTGATACACTGTTGATAACGACTCGAGAGCAGACGTGTGACAGAAAGCAGAAAAATAACCTAAACACCTAAATAACATAAAATAAACTGAATATTTATTAATATGTTTAATTGATCTTTAAAAACTTTTCTGCTCCTCAAATCCTTTGTTTAAGTTCAATCTAAGGAAAGAAAAGCGTCTTCTTTAAGTTTCTCAAAGAAGTCCACGATCTGTAGGCTCATGGAAATTCATTTTGTTGTTTTTTTGAGCAGAAACACCAGAGTGTAGAGCAGGAAAACAATCCCAGCAGGACGTCTCTGTTGGGGAAATATCCCAGTTATTCCCCTGAGCCTGGTTAGTGAATTGAATCAGAGCTGTTCATCGATCCTACAGGTGCTAACATACAAACACGATCAGCAGCTTCTCTCATATGGAGAACACACTTCAACATCTGCAGCAAATCCTGTGTTTTATGTTGATGTGACCAACATCTTGTGTTGAGTCTTTGAAGATGAGGAGCCAAACACAGACAGTGGATACAGAAGGACTGTTTATTCAGGGCTTTAATACGACTGAACTGATGCTTCACATCCTGTTTAGAGACGATCGACCAACAGGCTCAGTCCTCACTCATCACACGAACTTCAGTCACACTGGGATCAACAGAGGAGACTGTTCACCATCACAGTTCAGCAACAATAATCAGAGCTTTTCTCTGCCCGTCTTGGTGAGGATCACATGTTCTGACACACAAAATATCTTCTGCTTTAACTCGTCTCTCTTTTTTAGTTTGGTTGTCGTGTTTTTTACTGTTTGTTCCTGTCAGTGTCAAATATGAGAGCAAACTGTTTTGTGCAGGAGCCAAACCAACACCAAGCTGACCAAGAGAACCTATAACACCACCAGAATTTATTATCCAGACTTTACTGACAGATTTATGTGCAAGTAAAGCTGTTTTTTCAATTATGTTCACTGCGTTCAGCCAAGGAAGCATTCGTTCTTGGAAGTTCACCAAACGAGTAAATCCAGTTCAGCAGAGTTCCAGTTTGTAGCACAGCTGATCTCTGTGACGCATCAACAGTAATAACAGTAGGGGTGAGCGATAGAAACGATATACGATAGAAACAATATAAATTTGGCCAACGATAGAGATTGTGACTATACCGCATGTTGATGATGTCATCAAGCTGCGCCTGTTTTGGTCGAAAGCATCGCAGCGGCTACAACAATTATCATCTGCAATTATGGCGGGCGACAGTCATAGCAAAGAGATGAAGCACTTTTGAAATATGGGGAAAGCCGAAAAGTTGGCGTTCATCCTCCAGCTTCACTGTGCTAATGTTATGCTAACATAGCTGTGTCACTAGCAATCATGTAGCACAACATTATATACCAGGTAGTCCAACTTCAGTAACCCTGCAAACGTCACTGCTGTTTAGTCTTCATTTATGTTGGAAGTGATAGCAGAGCTGTACGTTTGAATTAGTTTCAAAAATCTCTCAGTCAGAATATGCTATGAAATGTTTAGGTGGAAACTAGCGAGCTAACTTCCTGTTAACTTCTAACTCCGTTAAATGTAATAAATTCTGTTTTCATGGATGCCTGGATGTAGGGCTGCTCGATTATGGCAAAAATGATAATCACAATTATTTTCACTGAAACTGAGATCTCGATTATTTGACGATATTTATTTAACAATAACAATGTATTGAATAATGACTTTATAGATTGTCAAAAAATAATATAAAATAGTGTGCAAATACTGATAACAGTGCAAATGTTTGCAATATAAAAATAAATGAAAAATGTAAACATCTATGTTTAGTGAACTTTGCAGTGTTGCTCTGTGGTGCAGCTACGACACCGTAGCAAAGTTTACACACTGTGTCTACTTGATCCACGTCTGACTGAACCCATGTTTCCACACCACTGAAGTTTTTTTTTACCTCTGTTCAACCAACAGCAGTCACTCTCCTCTCCAAATAACTTCTGCTTAGCTTTCCAAGCTTCCCTCGGGTCCTCTTAATCAGCGGTCCCCAACCCCTGGGCCTCGGACCGGTCCGTGAGTCGTTTGGTACCGGGCCGCGAGAGTTGAGGCTCAGGTGTGAAATGTATGGTTTTCAGGGTTTTTATCGGTTTTCCATGTTATTTTGTTATCGTTTTTATCGTTTACTCGGTTTTCCTGGGTCTTTTCACGTGTGTTATGAATAAATCTTTTTTTCGGTACCGGTACTAGTTTTATTTTGTTGTATTTATCCGCGACACCTTAAAGGCCGGCCCGTGAAAATATTGTCGGGCATAAACCGGTCTGTGGAGCAAAAAAGGTTGGGGACCGCTGCTCTTAATTGTTGTGACGCGTGTTCGAAATGCAGAGAGGTGCGCTCGATTTGCCACACGGAGCAGCGTGAGAGTAAAGCATGAGGGAGGGGCTAATAATCGGCTCAGTCATTTTTAATGATCGTTGAAAGCCCAGATCATAATCGAGACTAAAATTCGATTAATTGAGCAGCCCTACCTGGATGTTAAACTTAATTGTTACACCTGGTAAAGCAGCAACGCTGATGATTTTATTAAAGATGAAAGAATTTAGACCGTTTTTAACTCTCAGTGTTCGTTTGACTTTGGGACCTGAAGCTGTTGGAGTTTTGGACCCAGATTACTCCGTGAAGCTCCTCACTACGGCAGCCGTAATGCTCTGACGATCCATCAAGCAGTGCTGCTTACCAAAGTTGTACTAAAACATTTTTAACAGATTTCTGCAGCCAAAATCGGTTCGAGGTCAGTAAGCACAACCAGAATTCATACATAAGGCACACTCTCGATTTTTGAGGAAATTAAAGGATTTTAAGTGTGGAAAATATGTTATACAGAAGAATATATCGTGATATGGATTTGAGGCCATATCGCCCAGCCCTAAACAACAGGTTATTAAACACATCAGTTTGATCTACAGATCAGATCATACATCAGGTTTACTTCATGTAAAATAAACGTCTCACTCTATGAGCTCCATCAGTCTGTGTACCTCCTCATTGTCATTTCTGAGCAGAGTTTACCTGCACACTTCCTCATGTCTGACAGTGTCACAGTGTGTGTGTGTGCCAACATTAACCAGCTTATCATCAGCTCCTTGTGCTTCATGAATAACTCAGACTGACAGAGTAATGAACAGAGCACAGAGGGAGGCTCTGCTCTGGTCCATCAAGCAGGATTCACATAGTAACATGTTTTTCCTTTGAACACTTCATTGTGTTTAACTTGAAACAGATTAAAAAGTGTTCGATTGTGCACTTCACACAGTCCTGAGTCACAGAGGCTTAAATGTGTTTGATTCTGAGAGGCTTTACTCCTGCATCAACATCAAGTATATGTAGGATTTAAACCGCAGTGAAAACATCCTTAAATATTGATGGTGTGTGAGAGAGTCTGTATTTACTTCTGATTATCTCTGTTTGCAGTGACCCTGAACTGAGCTGGAGCAGCTTCATGTTGTTTTGACGTCACTCAGTAAAACCTGAATGTCGGCTTCTGAAGAACAAACTGGTTTCATCTGTTTCCAGTTAAAGGGACGATCATTGTTCCACCAGTGATGTTGGATCCAAAGTTTCATTCAGATTGTTTTAAACTGTTTATCAAAGACAAATGTTTGAGTGCAGAGTTACTGACTGATAACCAGAGTGGATTCAGCCAATCATCAAATCATCTCATTGGTTTTATTTTATGTAAATACAAACGTCTCACTTCCTGATCTGCTCATAAAGTTCCTAAAGACAAACTGTTAAAGGAGGAAACAGAGCAAACTTACAGCTTCTTCACACACCAACAACAAGCTGCACAGCTGCACACTAAACACAGACACACAGGTGATTCCTGGAAGGAGGCGGGGCTTCACCTGAAGCAGGACAGGTGGAGACTTGATAGGAATTTTCCCCGTACAGGGAGGAGGCTGATCTTCAGATGAGTTCCTGTTAAATCTGACGAAACAAAGTTAAAAGTGGACTCAGTCTTGTCTGATTTCACTCTGTTTTTCACTGAGCAGGTTTAAGTTTTATTAATGAAAATCAGCAGAGCTTGGTACTGATGGAAGAACCTCCTCTAATCGTTGTCATTCAGAGTGATCCAACCTGTTTGTGAATGCAGCTCACAGACTCTCCACATTTCCACACGACTTAAATGGTAAATGGCCTGCATTTGTATAGCGCTTTACTCTACATTCAGTCATCCACCCATTCACACACACATTCACACACTGGTGATGGCAGCTACATTGTAGCCACAGCTGCCCTGGGGCGCACTGACAGAGGCCAGGCTGCCGGACACTGGCGCCACCGGGCGAGTCCCTTCATGCATCGTTGACCAACGTGGACGTGGTGGAGTAACAGTTGTGGAGAATGCAACAGCTGAGGTTTGAGAAAAGGAGCTAATAGCCAAGGTCAGCGGCTCTCCTACTTCCTCATAAGGAAACTTCTCAGGTGGATGTCTTTCTCTGTCAGAGCGCCTCCACCTTACTGGCTGTGGTGCAGTGAGATCTGAGTCAGTCTTGGTAGGAGTCAAGTCAGGTTCATCAATCACAACATGGTCTGAAGACCAAGCACCTGAGTGAACATAGTCAACATGACTTGTGCCAAAGACTTCAGGTGTGTCAGGTTGGTGGGTTTGCCAACCAGGTAAGGACATTTCTGGTATAACAGTGTCAGAGAAGTTCTGACGTGCACTGTTGGGCTTCCTGTTAGACTCTCTTGGTAAACCTCAGAGCCTGACGTCTACAAACCAACTGTCCTTTGACATTTTTAGATGTGGGGTCAAAAGCAGAGCTGATCGAGGATTTCAGTGATGGCTCCAAATATCTAACCTGCACTTTTACATAGCAGCTGCTCCGTCTGTCAGTAATTTAAAAACTTTTAATAAGCTGCTGTTTCTCACTGACCGTCAGCTGTAGCTGAGCAGGATATCATTGCATTTGAATCCTCCTGGCTCTCTTTAACCCGAGTTCCTTCTGATTGGTGTCTTGGTTCTACAAAGAGAGTCTGCTGCCTGAGGGCCCCACCTCCTCCTCCACCTACTGCTGTGGACATTTACAAAACGTCAATCCAAGAAAAATTGTCTGGTTTGTAATAGATAGTCATTTTTTATTAGAGTCTGCAGCAGGAACCAACCTGAACCTTGTTATGAGCTGAATCAGTGCTGACTGTAGAAATGCTGTTTCAGTGGCTGCTGCAGGAACTAACATGGAAACGTGTTCAGCAGCTTTCCAGCTCTAATATAGGAAACACAAGATCAGAGTTTGGACACACTGGAACCAAACAGTTTTGTCTCGGACTTTTATTTCAGCATCATCGTTTGGGTTGAATTAAAACCTTTCAGCAACGCTAACCAGACTTTACAAGGTAAACGTGTATCTCCAAGAATGTCTTGCTAAGAGTCGCGTGTTCTGGGAAACAACACACAAATCAGTGGCGTCAATAAGGTTATGTTTCATGTAATACTCTAGACTTTACTGTGAGACCATCACTAACATGCAGACGTCACAAAGTTGTTCACGAATCACATTAATCCAGAGTCACAGACATGCAGAGACACTTCCAGGTATAACATATATAATCCACACAGTCAGTCACAGCTGAGCTCTTTACTGAAGTCAGCATCAGCTCTCTGCTCGCTCTCACATCATATTCATGACAATCAGACGTGTTTCAATGATGCTGCTGTTTTCAGCCAAGCACACAGTCTCCATGGAAGTTTAAACTGGAAACACTGGTAACTGCAGCAGAGTTTCATTTGGAGCAGACCTGATCTTTGTGACGCATCAACATGTCAACACAGTATTTAACAGAACTGCAGTTTGCATCAGATCATACATCAGACTGACCACGTTTGTCATTTCATCAAACCTGCCATTAACATATTCAACAGTACTTACACGATCTTAAACATGTTTTCTTTTTAAAATGTTTGCATATTTATTAAATATAAACTGTGCAGTATTTCATTGATAGAGGCCAAGAAAACACAGTTACAGGAGAAATGTATTTAAGCTTGAAATGTAGCTGCACTCGGTAGAATTGAGCCAACTGGTTGTCTTCATTTTCAGTTCTGATGAGCTCACATGTTTAAGATCATCGGTTTAAAAAACCATAAGGCCGTGGATCCTTAAGGGTTTTATGGTTTGAGTTTACAGTGAGAGGTGTTGATAATGATGTTGGCTGTTTTCAAGTTGAACAATCTTCCAGGGAAGTTTAAACTAGAAAAACGAGTCACTGCCTGCAGCAGAGATTCAGTTTGCAGCATTCCTGATCTTTGTGCAGCAGCAACAACATGTTGTTAACAGAGCTGTGTAAAGACTGACTCACCTCACCAGGCTCTCTTTCATTCACATCATACACAACATTTACTTCATTACAAGCTGTGCTGCTCAAGTTACTGGAAATAAGTACTCAGTTACTAAGTAATCCCATGTCTTTACTGATTACTTATATTCAAAAGTATTTGGTTACTTTACTCTTTAAAAAAACACGACTTGAATACGTAATAAAGTAGAAAGTAGACGTTTCAGCCCGAGACTTTTTCTGCATAATCCATCATATAGAAATGAATCAAATTAAAAAGCCTTTCTTTTAATTGTTTTATTGTTTTTAATCTTTTTATTTTATGCATCAAGAAAAGATTAAATTATATTATAGCTGTTTTTGACTTGATGAAATGTGTTTAACATTTAAACCTATTTCCTGTATATTCCAGCACATGACATAAAATAATGTTTTGTGTTTCCACTCCCGAGTGGGGCGGGTGGAGGTCTGCCCACAGCGGTCATGTCAGGGGGAGGATCCGGGGGTTTCTCTGTCAATGTCACGTTCCCATGGCAGCGTGCTTGCTCAGATCTGAAGTGTTATGGTCCTGGGTGGGTGGCCCAGTGTTTTTTGAGTTTTGGTTTCTTCTCATGGTTCCTTAGTTTTTTAGTGTTTCTTGAGTTCTAGTTTTAGGGTTTGTTATGTGGCTTCCTTCTGCATTTCCTGTTTTATTGTGAAGGTCTGTGTCTTATGCCAGAGTGTTCAGTTTGCGTTTCCCCTGTCTCGTCTTGTCAATCAGAATCGGCCGTGCCTCCCTCCTGTGTGTAGTTTCCCCTCTGTGTATTTATAGTGTGTGTTGTCTCGTGTTCGTCGCTGGTTCGTCTGTGTCGGTGACTGCATGGCCCCTCTATGAACATTGTGGCTTTCCTAATGGCCCCTGTTGAGTCTAATTGTTGAATGTTGTCAATCTGTTTCTTAAATTTTACAGGTCTTAGTTCAATCTGTAGGATCAAGACATTCCTGTGATCCTGACCACCTCTCCAGCCACTCTGTGCTGGGGGAGGATTATTGTCGACACATCTCTTGTGAAGATTCTGTTTCTTGTGTGGTCAGCTTCCTGCCCTTTAGTGGCTTCACTGTGTTGTGCACAGTGAACCAATACAGGAAGTGAACCATATATTGGGTGTGGGGGAGATTAACATTTTATGGCTAAGGATGCTGTTAGAAACAGTTGGAAGTGACGCACACAGAGAGACACACATTCTCACACACACACACACACACACACACACACACACACACACACACACACACACACACACACACACACACACAAACACACACACACACACACACACGTTCTTGCACATGCATACAGATGTTTACACACACACACACATAGTGCCTTGTCTTAGAACCATTTGGGGGTTTTACGGTGGGAGGTGCTTGTGCTGTGATGTGTATTGTGTGAACTGTTATTCCCAATAAAAGGCAGCAAGCAAAGGCTGGATTTGGGGTCATTTTGTGGTAGGATTCGAAGTGCGTTCCTAAGATACCGACGAGGCGTCCCTTGCGCAAGTAAATCGATCAATCGCTGACGGTCTTGTTTTCTTCATGATGAATAAGTCTCTAAACTAGCGGGGCTTGTGGAAACACAGACCCAACAGCCCCACACTCAGAAACATAGATCCACCACTTTCTTTTCTACTGCACTGAGGTCTAGCAGGACAAGCACAGAGATGAGTCCACTGTCAGCACCACTTGTCTTTTCCCAACCATTAGTCCTGTTATTGCGCCTGTTGATGTGGGTGTGGCCAATGAAATGTCTCCATTACCTGTGTTGACACCAGGCTGTGACATTCCACAGGTGATGGTGGCACACTGTTCATTCTTGGTTTTGGATCCTGATGTGTGGAGCCAGGGTTTTGGCCACAGCTACTTTCCCCTGTAGACCAAGTCCATGTAGAACAGGCTGCTTACAGCACCCCCTGGTGGTGTTAAAGTGGAGTTGAACCATGAGTGAGAGATGATCTCTTTCCTCTTGCTCTGCTGTTTGTCCTCATATGATCCTCCTTCCTGGCAACAGTGGGATGCATAAATTGGTTCTCATTGTCCCTCTCCTGCTCAGCCAGAACCCTGAGCCTTTAGTCACACTCCTGGGTTCTTGGGGACAGGATAATGAAGGATGTGGGGACCACCAACTAATTCAGGTAGAGGTTGAAGATGATGAACATATCTGGCAGCTGGTCAGCACATGCTCTAAAACATGACCTGGAACCAAGTGTGTAAATGCGTGACTCCATAACCACAGACTGGGCTCACTTTAAAAGCTGGGGAGGAAATTCCCACTCACCGATCTGCACCATGGAGCGCTCCCATCAAACCATTATCTCAGGACACTGTGTTGTCTTCGTAGCGCTTGTTAAAAATAACACAGCATCCACTTGTGCTTTTCGAGTTACTGCCCACCTTTATTTTGTCACACCACAGACCAGTCTTCTTTTATGTGCTCCCCTGGAGGCATTCATGAACTTTCTTATATACACTGCCCCCTGCTGGTAAACCTTATCATTACATTAACATCTACATATCAACACATCCCCTTTTCTCTGAATTATATACAACATAGGTCTTATAAACTAACATATACACATAATAATTTTTTTCATTAATAATTTTTCAGTTTTTTTAAACACCATGAGAATATAAGATAAAAACAAATCCAGTTCACTAGTTTTACTTCACTCTGCTTGCTTTCTGCATAGCAGGGCAAAGTTGTGTGTAGCTTACGACTCATCGGCAGTTCTTCAGGGGATAAAACACAGTCAAGAGGAGCAGTCCTGTAGCTCAGCAGAGCTAAATAAGGATCTGATTGACTGTCTGTAGCCTTCTTCAGAAGCTGCTTGATGATACGCATACATAATAAGATAATTTTAAGAGCTGTTTGATAACTACTCTTTCAAGGATGTTTGATATGAAAGGAAGGTTGGAGATTGGCCTACATATCCTCAGCATAACCATGTATAATATCCACTAAACTTACAAAGAGGTTATACACACACAATACGGTAACATTATGTTGAAGCACAGTACGTATCACTCTGTGAGGCTCCGCCTACGATAGCCGTAATGCTCCCACAATCCATCAAGCGGTGCGGCTTCGTAGCTTAGCAAAGTTGTACTGAAACATTTGACAGATTTTCGAGCGCCGTGCACATAAAATCGTTTCGAGGTCAGTAAACACAACCAGAGTTCATACATAAGGCACACGGGATTATAAGGAGCTCTGTCGACTTTCAGAAAAATCAAAGGATTGATTTTAAGTGCGCCGTATTTTCCAAACAACACGGTAATAACGACGGCCTGCTAGCATGCTCTTCCAAAAATAGTGCTTTGTTGTGTGTCTGACGGACGAAAGCTAAACCAGTTCCACCAGTGAAGCTGCAGCATTTTTACAAACCAGTTCTGGTTCATTGGTTTCATTCAAGGATCCACTTTCACCCTTCAGTTACACTTTTTGACAGCTGAGAACAAAACACAATATTTTGCATCATCTCTGCAGTGTCTCTTCTTTCCTCTGTTGTTGTGCTTTTAGCTCCAAACTGTTTCAAATGGTTTGTCAGCAAGCTGACCTCTGACCTCTGCAGTACTAACTCCTGACCCGTACAAAGAGCGGGCGTTTCTGACCTTTGACCTGCAGCTGTATGTCTCTCAGTCTCAGTTCTTCTCTCCGTCACTGATGGAGCAGGTGTAGTTGCTGCTGACAGTCAGTCGTTTGTTTTCTCAGAGTGAGGCTGAAGTCTGAACTGTTCAGAGCATCAGGTCTCATCAACGTGCGCTGCTGTAACGCCGCTTTGTCCTCTGAGATCACCAGGTATGAAACCTGAGTGCTGACAGAGCAGCATGTTCCCCCTCATTCACCTCCACCACCACAGCCAAGGCATGCTGGGAAACTGAGGACACACAGACGGAGAACTGAAGTGTCTGCTGTGTGTTCATCTCAGAGTCCTCACAGGTGACACATTAGCTCCAGAACACCAAGCCAGGTGTTTGAAGCCTGACAGGGATTCTTCCCATCCAGAGGGAGGATTTAGCTGCACAACAATGAACATTAGTGTGTAGTTTAGAAACACAGACTGTGCCTGCACTGCATCTAGTGAAGAAAAGTGTTACTGCCAGAGAACGAGGCTCCTTTAAAGCAGCTGATATTAAGGTTGAAAAATCAACAATAAGCTGATGTAATCAACGTTTCACAAAATGGTCAGCAGCTAAAATCTGGAGCCGTTCTTTGGTGGTAATTAACAGTTTGTTCTTGTTAGCTAATTATGTCATTAAAGGTAGCAGCAGAAGCCTTGTGTTGAAAGCCCATTCACTCACACATTCACACAGTATGTGTGTGTCTGTGTTACACTGTGGACATCCCTTCTGTTGGAGCGCCATCTTGTGGCAGGTTTAAGAAATGTTCTTCTTGTAAATCCAAACTGATGCACCTCCATAGCAGACTGTGGAGGCTTTCAGTGACATGAAGACTTGATTTATACTGTCATATTCTCCTGTTACACAAAGCACAGCACGCTGAACATGGATGAACTGAAACTCCCAGCATCTGACTGAGGAAAAGCACAAATCATTCTCACACTGACTCCTGCTTGATTTTAGATTTGCTTTCAAATCCTCACACTTTCATATGAAGCACTAAATGGGCTCCAGACTGTTTATCTCAGCTTCCTGTCAAACACACTGCTGCTCACACCGAGGCTCAGTTTACTCCTCCAGCCTGGCTTAACCTGCTGTCTGTTAAAAACAGTCCCACACTCCTCTGTTTAATCCTTCTGATCAGACTCTTTGATTTTGTATTGTTTTTACCTGAAGCTGTGTTTTTGACATGGTTCTGTCTGTGAAATAAAGCTCACACACACACTGCTACAGTCCTTCATACACTTAGAAACGAAGCTGCTCCTTTCCTCAGTGCTGACACATAAAGAAGAGTTGGTTTTATATCCAACACGTCTCTGTTCCAGAAAACAGCTTCAGCAGCCTCTGAGTCTGAACTTGGAGTTGGTTATAAGCCACAGGCCTGTGTGCACAGCAATGAGGAAATATAATGCAGTAAGTGAAACATGGATGTGTGGAACAGATTATCCCAAAGGTTGATTCTGTTCATCTGGACGTTCTCAGTGAAACATTTGGTCTCTCGGTCAGGTGACTCCTTTAGTCTCAGCTGACTGCAGGTTTCCAAACCTTTGTCACTGGATCACTCACTTCATCTCCAACGTGTCCCTGACACAGACAGCTGGAGCCGTTACAGCAAAATCATTGATCATCGTTTTTAGAACATTAGCTGGTGTTGGTGGGCAGGCTAGCAGTGCTAATTGTTAGCACTAGTTCTGCTGCTCTCCCTTTGTCTCTGTTATTGTTGGTCTTTAGTGAACAATAGAAAGTGTCTTCATGAGACTGTTGCCTAATGTTCAAATGTAGATAACACCACCTGCACCAACCTGTTACACAGCACAACCCTCTGGTGTAGCTTTGGCTGGAGCACATATTGGCAGCTCCAGTGACATCACCACTCCATGGTGACATCATCTCTACAGACTGTGGCTGTTACATATCCTCACCTGGTAATAATAAGACTGTCCTCAGCTGCACACAGCTCCAAGATGAACAAACTGAAGTAAATACAAATTAGAGTTACGATAGATTGAAATCTTGTAATCAGAGCTAATTCTTAGTGAAACTCTCACAACATCATATCATGATCCTGGGTTAGTGTCTCGGTCTCAGATCACAACATCAGCACAGGCTTGGCTTGGGTGAGGTATTGAGTGGTTCTTGTCCATGACAGCTGCAGGTACAGTGCCATCAGCCATGCTGCACCACATGTCTGCCCAGGAACATTAGTGTGGCTGAGTCTCATGTAAACATTGTGCTAAAGTGGTGGGAAAGTGGCTGCAAGCTGGCTGCACTGTGTCCAATACTCTCAGTATGATATCCACAAACCTCTGAGTGTCACAGAGTGGGCCTGTGCTCAGCTCACTGTGCCCCATTCAATTCTACTTGCATAGTTTTACAAGTAAAATTAAATATACAAGTTGCTCAATGATAAGTTATTGTAGTAACAACTAAGTCCATGGTTATTATTTGTTAATAGTAGCTTAAAGCTTCTGCACCAATCATGGAGCAGCAGGTTTAGAGCATGTGGATCTACAAAAGTAAGTCCCAGTAAGATGGGCTGAGCCTTACATACTAGAAGAAACATGTCATTCCCAGCAGATGAAGCGCCCTTTAAAGCAGGATCTCACTTTAAACCTAAAGAACTTGCTATGAGCATGCAGTGCATTCATGGTTATTATTCATACGATTGTGGGGAGCTAATAAAGTGCAACTATCACATTACATTTTATTATTAAATTGTTGTTAACAATCCCTTCACTTCTGCTTATCTAATTCATGGTTGCAGGATGGCTGACAGCTTCCATTAGGCAGGAGGTAATGTCCATTCTGGCCACAGTGCAACCCACAATGTGTAACTGACACTATTATATTGCATTATGTCACATTGTTACATCTTTTTAATAAATGATGACAGTCAGCTGAATTTGCTGCCCCCTTGGTGGAGGACATCAGGATCAGCTGCTCCATCACAAACACCACAGAAGAAGAACAACACTGGATCAGATTATCTGGACGTGTTTGACAGGGACAGTGTTCATGTTCATGGACATCAGGACAAAAACAGACGATGGAAACCTGCCAGATTTGAGCTAAACTGCTCGTTTCCATGTGTAGTCCCTGGGAGGTCACATGACCAACAAAGACACCCAAGCTGTGTCCCAAAACGTCGGCTGCATCCTCCGGAGGCCGCATTTGAAGGCCGATGACGTCACAGCCAGGCGACGAAGGCTGTCCCGATTCCTCGACTCCTTCAAATGCGTCCTTCATTCCCCCGAGTTTGAAGGATGGGTCGGGTGTGTCCTTCGTTGCCCACCATATCCCAGAATTCATAGCGCGGCCCAGCCAAATTTCAGCTGCCAACAATGGCGGCCCCTACTAAGTTTTAAAATTTAACGAGGGAGCACTACTTACTTACAATGAATTCCTTACACTATATAATTTTCCCGTCAGTGTTGGGGAATTCTCAATGGTGCTTGGTGCCATACCCTCAGGGACTTTAATGTTATATAAAAACACTGACAGCTCAATATCTGCCTCAGTCACTCTCCCTGATCCAGCTGAGTCAGCAGTGGGAAAAATCTGCTTTTCACAGGAACTTGGTAACAGCAATAAGAGAATACGTAGTTTATTCCAAGAAGATATCATGTCTCTCCCATATATAGAATATCTTACTGGAACCGACATGTTCCAGATATCACCTGGAAGACAGTCTGGATGATCCCATAAATATCTAATTGTGAACAAGGTGAAGGAAATCTCATATAAAATTCTTCATAAATGTTACCCAGCCAGTCACTATATGGTGACATTTAAAAGAGACATAAATACTAATTGAACTTTCTGTGGGGATCATCCAGAAACTGTGGCACATCTCTTTTGGTTCCTCTACACAGAGATTCTGGAAGAATTTAGCAGTTTTGTTATTGTCCATATTTTAAGGGAGTTTTCTTTACGATGGAAAATGTTTTATTCTGTTTCTTTAAGTTCCCCAGGAAGAATGATAAATGTTTTTTTATAAAATATTTGTTAATACTTTTAGCTATTTTATATCCATGAATGTAAGTTTATTAATAAAACACCATATTTCTGCCGTTTTATAAGGATATGAATTGTACATACAATCAATTTCAGACTCAACCAACAAAAAGCCTCTCAGAACAATATTTATATGTTGATTTTTTTCGTCTACTCATATCATAATTTTTTTACTCCTGGTTCTGTATGTTCATGTTCTGTTCTTTTGTAAACTTCATCTGTTTGTATGTTGTATACTCATTGTGTTTCAATAAAGTTCGATTTAAAAAAAGGTACGTTCTAAACGAAGCTTCAGACGTCACTGATCACGTGACTCTGGCCAAACGAATCAAGCCTCGACACGGTGCTTCTGAAGCAGCGCGTTGATCTTTCTGACACACGCACCGGAGCGTCAGCTTCAAGCGGACCATCACTACGTCTCACATCTAAAGGTGTCAAGGTAACTTTGAACTGAGTTCAGTCAATCTGGAGTTTTTCCAAGTTTTCTGTTGCTCTCTGTGAGAGAAGAGCTTTAAAGGCGGGGCTCTCCAGAGTCCAGCAAAACAGGAAACCACAGCTGGGTGTGTGTAAGTGTGCAAACCAATAGAATGCATCGTGGTGGGGGGGGCATCACGGGCATTGGCAAGAAAAAAATAAAATAATCGGTCGTACCCACGCTTCCCCGACGTCATGCCAGCGCATATTGGGAAATTCGTAGGCACCGATCGGTTTTCTATCAGCCATTTGCTGGGAGTAAGGGCGCCCTCCGTTTGCGAGGTGCGCCTGCTGCTGGCGGCACAGGGAGGAGAGGGCGGGGCGGCGGGGAGTCTCTGGCTGGCTGGAGCGGCATCTAATAACCAACTCGCAAAACAAAATAAAAACAACAAACAGATATTATGATACAGACTTATAATCTGCACCGATGTTTTTTCTAAATTCTATAAAGTGAGCGCGAGAGCCCTCGGTGCGCCTGCGCGCTGCTGAAGTCAAAGTAAACTTTATTGTCATCTCCGCTACAGACAGTCCAGCATATAGAGAGACGAGACGACGAGGCTGCAGTTACAGCGGTGCAAGTAAACAAACAATAAATATAAGAAGAGTAAGAAAATAAATCTACACTTTAGGACTCGGGGTAAAGGATCAATAATTTACAGTTTGATGATTTAAAGTCTCACACAACCCGTCAAAAGGGGCGGGGCCGGCTGCTTCCAAGTAGAGCACATTTCATTTATAATGATGTAAATCCAAGCCCATCATGGATTCACGATCTGAATCCTGGGTTGTGTGAAATCCCAGAAATCAACCTTAGACAAAGTGAATCTGTGAACTAAGGTGTAGGTCTGTTAGGCAGGGCCGTGCAGAGAGGTTTAAAGGGGCGGGTGCTCAAAGTTAAAAAGGGGCACATTGAACCAGGCTGAATAACAACAACACACTTTCATCAAGAATCTAATATGGGCAACAAGGCAAAGCAAACGTAGCCGATGCTTTACCTGATGGGTACAATGTTGCTGTTGAGGGGTTGCTGTGGATAGTGCTGGAGGGCAGGCAGGGCTGGACTGGGACAAAAAATCGGCCCGGGCATTTTGACTGGAGACCAACCCACCAAAAATGTGACGTCATTCATGGATAAAACCGCAAAGGATTCTGGGAACTTTTGGCAAGAGGTACTAGCGCATGCAGGCTTTCAATTGAACTCAGTTACACAGCGATAAAAAGAAACACAAAAAATGGCAAGAAGCTGCTGTATTATTAACTGCAATAGCCGGTGTTGTGCCAAAAAGTGATTGTCTGCCAAAAACTGATTTCCGGTATTTGCAAAGAAACTGATTGCTCGTATTTAAATTGCTATAAGTAACTTGTTGGGCTATAATATGTGAAACATATGTCAAATGCATCCCTCATGGATGACATAAAGTCATACTGAGCTACAAACAACATTAGTGTAACAAGGTAGAAGCCGCAATCAGTCTGTGGCAGTGACTTTTATATAACCTTTATTTATGCCGTAAAAAAAATCTAATTAACATTAAAAATGTATTTTGTAAGAAGTAGTTGGACAGCAGAAATGGCTCAAATATTACAATTATTTTTCCACTACTAATTAATTACCGTTGAGCTCAAAGGTTATATTAATACACGGTTAACGAATGTGTTTTTATGACGACGATTTGTGAGACGAACAAAGGTAAACTTACCTTTGTTCGTACGATGGTCTTTCGGTGCATTTCAAGGTCCTGTACCCATCCGTCGGTAAACTACCTGGGCTTGTTGCAGTGACCTGAAGTTACTAAACTTCATGAGTGTATGCACTCACTCCAAGAAGCGTATAATTATAAATCTGAGCGTGGTGAAAGTTGGGCAGCACGCTAACGTCTTTTGTCCCTCTGTGTGCTCGTAAGGGTCTGACCCTTTCACTCCTTTGATTTTTCCTCGTATCTTTTCTTTGTCTTTTCGTCGAGTCTGTTTTTGTACGGACCGGCATTGTTCTCCGTCGTTTTGTACATACCTTTTTTGTGCGGCAAAGAAAAGACAAGAAGGTATTGGAACCGGAGAATGAACGTTTTGCGGTGCTGCAATTGCAAATGCTTGTATTTGATGCGGTACTTGGATTGTTTTGCCAGGAGTTCCCGGCATGCAATGCATTCCCAATGCACATGGCCTTGTCTAGATTCAGATGCTCTAAAACTCCGGAAAGCAAGTTTACAAAGTACTGCCCCGTGGATGCTTCGCACCTCACTATGGAGACAAGCCTCTCCTGCACAGACTCAGTAACATACCTGATGATTACTGAACACTGATCATAACCTGTGATGTCTTGGGTTGTGTCTAGCTGAACAGAAAACATCCCAGCTTTCTGGACATCACTGGCGATGCTCTCTTGAAGGAGATGGCCAAGTGCATCAATCACTGAGTTGACAGTTGTTTTGGAGAGTAGGGTGATGAGAGATCCTCTACCTCTTGATCCACTGGTCTGATGCAACTTCTTGCTTTTTTCAATGCAGTCATTCAAATGTTCTCCAAGGCACATATCATACTTGCCTAATAACACAATCAGTTCCAGAAAGTTACCATGATCGATGGTGTTATCACCTAAAGTGTATGCAGCCTCATTCTCCACATGCCTATAGCTGAGTCCCCTCTTCCCAAGTACTTTGATCACATCCACTATACGCTCTAAAACTTGCCGTCTCTTTTTCACTTGTGCTCTGTGAGCTGACAACTGACTGCCAGCAAACAAGCTCCTGATGTTGCCTTTTGAGCACCTTAAGAAAAAAGCTTCAGCACAGGTCTGGTGTGTATTGCTCTTTTCATGCTCCTCTGTGCGCAGATGTATATGTCGCCAGTCACTCATGCCTGTTATAAATGTGCTGGTGTCAGTCAGCCTTGCAAATGCCAGACACACAAAGCAGAACAATAAATGGCGTTCTTTGCAGTAAGTAAGCCACTTTCTGTTGGTGCCATCTTTACAGCTGAACACCCTCATCACAACTGCACTGCTACTGTTCTGCTGTGGGTGGTAATCTAAGAAGGCCTGTAATATGGCAGGTTCAGGGCGAGCAAAGTCATCGATGCCCTGGCTCTCTCTCTCCTGCTCTTCCATCTCTCTCTCTTGCTCTCCCATCTCTCTCTCTTGCTCTTCCATCTCTCTCTCTTGCTTTTCTATCTCTCTCCCCTGCTCTTCCATCTCTCTCTCTTGCTCTTCCATCTCTCTCTCCTGCTCTTCCATCTCTCTCTCCTGCTCTTCCATCTCTCTCTCTTGCTCTTCCATCTCTCTCTCTTGCTCTTCCATCTCTCTCTCCTGCTCTTCCATCTCTCTCTCTTGCTTTTCTATCTCTCTCCCCTGCTCTTCCATCTCTCTCTCTTGCTCTTCCATCTCTCTCTCTTGCTTTTCTATCTCTCTCCCCTGCTCTTCCATCTCTCTCTCTTGCTCTTCCATCTCTCTCTCTTGCTCTTCCATCTCTCTCTCCTGCTCTTCCATCTCTCTCTCCTGCTCTTCCATCTCTCTCTCCTGCTCTTCCATCTCTCTCTCTTGCTCCATCTCTCTCTCTTGCTCTTCCATCTCTCTCTCTTGCTCTTCCATCTCTCTCTCTTGCTCCATCTCTCTCTCCTGCTCTTCCATCTCTCTCTCTTGCTCTTCCATCTCTCTCTCTTGCTCTTCCATCTCTCTCTCTTGCTCCATCTCTCTCTCCTGCTCTTCCATCTCTCTCTCTTGCTCTTCCATCTCTCTCTCTTGCTCTTCCATCTCTCTCTCTTGCTCCATCTCTCTCTCTTGCTCCATCTCTCTCCTGCTCTTCCATCTCTCTCTCTTGCTCTTCCATCTCTCTCTCTTGCTCTTCCATCTCTCTCTCTTGCTCCATCTCTCTCTCTTGCTCCATCTCTCTCTTGCTCTTCCATCTCTCTCTCTTGCTCTTCCATCTCTCTCTCTTGCTCTTCCATCTCTCTCTCTTGCTCTTTTATTTCTCTCTCCTGCTCTTCCATCTCTCTCTCCTGCTCTTCCATCTCTCTCTCCTGCTCTTCCATCTCTCTCTCCTGCTCTTCCATCTCCCTCTCTTGCTCCATCTCTCTCTCCTGCTCTTCCATCTCTCTCTCTTGCTCTTCCATCTCTCTCTCTTGCTCTTCCATCTCTCTCTCTTGCTCCATCTCTCTCTCTTGCTCTTCCATCTCTCTCTCTTGCTCCATCTCTCTCTCTTGCTCCATCTCTCTCTCTTGCTCTTCCATCTCTCTCTCTTGCTCTTCCATCTCTCTCTCTTGCTCCATCTCTCTCTCCTGCTCTTCCATCTCTCTCTCTTGCTCCATCTCTCTCTCTTGCTCCATCTCTCTCTCTTGCTCTTCCATCTCTCTCTCTTGCTCTTCCATCTCTCTCTCCTGCTCTTCCATCTCCCTCTCTTGCTCTTCCATCTCTCTCTCCTGCTCTTCCATCTCCCTCTCTTGCTCTTCCATCTCTCTCTCTTGCTCTTCCATCTCTCTCTCCTGCTCTTCCATCTCTCTCTCCTGCTCTTCCATCTCTCTCTCTTGCTCCATCTCTCTCTCTTGCTCTTCCATCTCTCTCTCTTGCTCTTCCATCTCTCTCTCTTGCTCTTCCATCTCTCTCTCTTGCTCTTCCATCTCTCTCTCTTGCTCTTCCATCTCTCTCTCTTGCTCCATCTCTCTCTCTTGCTCTTCCATCTCTCTCTCTTGCTCTTCCATCTCTCTCTGCTGCTCTTCCATCTCTCTCTCCTGCTCTTCCATCTCTCTCTGCTGCTCTTCTGTCTCCTCTGTCACAGACTTCTCCACTTTTGATGATAAATCAGCTGGTGCAACATGTAAGGATTGGCACAATTTGTTAAGATTTTGAGAAGTTTGAGAAACTAACCTTAAGCATAAAATAAAATTTACTATCAGCAACTTCATAGCACCCGCCCAGCAGTATATAAACTCCGTCATGCTAGTTACGCTGTACGAGTTATTCTAAGCGACTGTATAAAGTCACCACAACGAAAACAAACTACAACTAAAATTAGTTTATATCTGACACAGATAGACAGCAGGTCATAACTTCTTACCTGAAGTTCAGTTCCTCTGCCACTATGACCGGCGGCCACCTCGGGTCTCTCCTCCTCTTGCCTCCCCTTTCCTTCATCCACCTGCTGGCCTCCACCACTTGCTGATCTTGCTAAATCTATGGAAGCTGTGCCATAGCTACCACCAAACAATTCAGTAATTTTCACACATTTGGCAGCGTCTGCCTGAAGGGCTTGTTTCTTTTTGGCCCTAATTTTTTCGGCACCTCCTTTCCTTTTTTTGTTCTCCATTTTCTTTAGTTCGTCTATAAGATTGCTAAACAAGGGGGAGGGTGCATCCGACCTCCTCGGCTGTAATTGGTCCAGCCCAGAGTCGATCATGACCAATTGGCCAATCCAACACCTTTCATTGTTTATACCCTTCCCCAAAAAAAAAAAAAAAATCGCCAGCGGCCCACCGGGCAAATGCCCGGTATGCCCGATGGCCAGTCCAGCTATGAGGGCAGGGCTGTGTTGGTCTGAGACTGTAGACATTAAAAAGTCCACAGGAGAGATGGTAGCTGATTAAACAAGTGTCATGAGATAATAACAAAATGCAAAGATTGGTGACAGCGCTTGGAACCATAAGGCAACAAAAAACTGTGAGAAATAATTTAGGCTCTGCCTGTGAATCACTCTTTGCTTCTCTTCTTCCTTCCATCCCATCATTTCATATATCACTCTGCACTTGCTATGTGAGAACAAGGCACAACTTGCTATTGCAATAAACTATAATCTAATTATCCACACCTAACAACTCCTGCACTTAATCTATAATAAAATGATGACAGAAAAATGTTATAGCCCTGCCTTTAGTAGCCTCACACAGCTCCTGCTGTTTCCTCCTCATGTCCTTACCAGGCATGTCTGCACAATGTTATATCATGAGTAATATTTTTTTTAAAAATCCATCTAAATAAAACACACACATGCACGCACACACAGTGACATTTTAGACCTTCTTCAGAATACTGTATATACTATGGGCATCATGGTGCTGATCCAGAATCCTTACATTATTATTTATTACTAGAGCTACAATAATAAAGCAATGAGGAGGGGGAAGTAATAAATATGAAATAATGTATTTATGATGATTCCATTTGTTTCACTATCCACTCTGTGCAGAGGCAAAGCTTATTACATTTTTAAACTGTAGAGATACAATCATTTTACTGCTGTAACATCCAAATTTTGTCTCATTTAAAATATAAATCTAATATAATCTGCTTCTTAATGTATGTTCTTTAAAATACAGCGTGTGTTTTTAATATATTATAATTATAATAATGCATAATTATGTGGACATGCATATTAGATCGTTTTTTAGTGAAATATAATCCCTCCAGAAAGGCAGGAAAAGCCCGGAAACTTACTTTAAAACTAAATATGTTCTAAATACTTTAAAACTAAATATGTTCTAAATACTTTAAAACTAAATATGTTCTAAATACTTTAAAACTAAATATGTTCCCTAAAACGGTGACAGAGCTACAGACCCATGACAGCCTTACACAGGTAGCCAGCAGCTGTGACCAGCACTACTTGTGCAGTTAATAAAAGGACAGGTAATGTTTGTCGCGCTGTTGCACACACAGCACGCTCGTTTGTTTCAGTTCGTCAGTAGCAACAAGACAGCTTACCAACGTGTACGTAATAAGCTAATACTCCTGTGTGCTACACACTACAGTGTGCGCTGTACACCTACTTACTGGTTGTGTCGCATCAGTCTGTGTCTCTGAGTTAACTTGTGTTTCTCCTACAGCTCCGGACCGCTAAAAATGCGCGTGCTCTTTGTGAGCTCGTTCCCGGCTCGTAACCAGCGCGTTCTGCCGTCAAGGGCGATCATTGGTTAAATGTGATCATGTGACTGATGCAAGCCAGATCCTTTTATTTAGCAAAATGTGATTAATAGTTAAATATTATTGTTAAGGGGCACAGACAGGACTCCGCACGCACACACACATTAAAAAAAAAAATAATAATAATTTAAAAAAAAAAAGTTGCCTCAACAAAAGGGCACCTTGGGCACCCATCAGGAAAGGGGCGGGTGCTCAAGCCCCTCTAGCCCCCCCCCCCTCTGCACGTGCCTGCTGTTAGGTTAATTGTGCTGATCCTCGGGTTGGGGGATTTGTGTTTGTACTGGAGCGCAAAATTCAAACCAATGGAAGATGGACAACAAAAGTTCAAAGCCATCAGGTGCTCAGGTTAGAAAAAAGAGAAAAGATGCAGGTAAGCAGACGTGTGATTGGATAATGGCAGCTCATCCTGAACCAATCAGACTAAACTCCAAACAATACATTATGTTACAGATTTTAATATTAATTAGTCATTGTTACTTGTTGATTTGTCCTTTTCTCATTGTGTGACGAATTATGACGACTGTTTGGTAGCTGTTATTGTCTCTCTCTCTCTCTTCATGTGTGTTTCTCTGGTGAAACAATAGTTTTGTGTTAATGTTAGGGCTGCACGATTTTGCATAAAATGAGAATCACGATTTTTTGGCTTAGAATTGAGATCATGATTCTCTCATAACAATAAATAAACATAAAACAACAAATGTCTCACGTTTTGTTGTTGCAGCAAAATGTTGTCCTGCTTGAAATTCCGTCTCCACCGTTGCTCGACGCTGCATGTACAGAGCAGGTAGTGCAACAATAGAAAAATAGCTGCGGGACGGCACTGTGTAGCGTTTGTCTAGGGTGTTGATCGTTTTCCTAAATCCCTCGTTTTGCACAGTGTTGATGGAGCCATATCTTTGGTCAGGTGATAAGTGATAGCCTCCGTGATGTCTTTGTGCCTGCGGGAGGTCGACGGGTATAGGGAAGCGCTGTATAAGGTTCCCGTTATTGATGTTTGGGTGGTTGACCAGGACGGATTTTCTCCTGTCACTTTCTCGTCATCCCTGACGTGCTCTCCGTTGTTTTTTCCCTGCTAATTTTAGCATCACACGGCACAGCTTCTGTATCACGTGGTATAAGGCTCCGCCCTTGTCATTTGTTGAGCAGGAAGAGTGAGCGCTTGTTTTCATGCAGAGTACGTCCCGGATCAAAATGTGAAGTTTTACAAATCACCACTTCTTTAGTGAATATCATTTCAGTCTCAGACAATCTCGTTTCTCTTACAGAGGTTGAATGCACCTTCTGCGGATGGCGGTACCACACAGTGTGCGTGGACTTCCCCTGCACAGAAGGCAACTACAAATGCTGTGAATGCTAAATAAACAGAAACAAATGATCCCTGTTGTCTTTGCTTGATGATTGGTTTGAGTCTTGACAATCCACATTGCTGGCGTTGCATCTTTCAATGGCAGCAATGGCAGGTATCAGTGCTCAAACCTTTTGTGTTTGTTTCCAACAAGTTGCCCACCTCGGGAAACAAAAATGTGTTCTTTTACTTGTCAGATGAACATATGAGACACTTTGACTCTTCAGTGCAGTGTGGAGCCTAACAAAGATCTGTTTTGTGTCCCAGCTGATCAGCAGGAGGAGGAGAGTCTGACGGAGCAGCAGAGGAACATTTTCAGCTACTTGGACTCAGCTCAGCCACTACAGAGGAAACAATGAGCTCAACACAGAAGGTGACAGACAGAGCAGGACCATATGACCAAAGATATTTATCACCATATACATTTGAACATTTGCCATAACCATGTAGCTGACGATAGAATTGACACCAGACAAAATACTTTACAGCTGCACAACTTTATTAAAAACCCATCAATGTATTTTCACTGAAACAAGCAGCTGTTGTTTATGTGCATTAAAGTTATATAAAAATGTAACAGTGCAAATGCAAATTCCTCGCTGACAGTTTAACCAAAAGGCGTTTCCAGTGGAAACTGGCCGACACATCCTGAGCATAACCATGTATAATATCCACTAAACTTCAGAAGAGGTTATACAGTCGTGGCCAAAAGGTTTGAGAATTGCATAAATATTGGAACCTGGAGAAGTTGCTGCTTAAGTTTTTATAATAGCATTTTGCCTGCACTCCAGAATGTTATGAGGAGTGATCAGATGAACTGCATCGTCCTTCTTTGCCATGAAAACGAACTTAATCCCCAAAAAGCCTTACCACTGCATTTCATTGCTGTCATCAAAGGACCTGCTGAGACCATTTCAGTGATCGTCTTCTTAACTCAGGTGAGAATGTTGGCGAGCACGAGGCTGGAGATCATCATGGCTGTATCCCGATTCAGGTTCTGCAGCTTTAAAGTCCTCAAGGGCCGCGTACTCAAAGACCGCTAAGGCCGAAGTGCGAGGCTCGTAGGCTCGTGAAATGGGATGTCTAGCCTCCGTCGCGCTGCCCAGGTTGCCTAGCAACCATGATACTAACAGCTGGAAACGTTTCATACAGCTTTGTTTGACAGAAATGAAGGAGAACATATTTAGTTCATTTGTTTCTACATGAGCTCTGTGTGATTTGATGAGTATCTGAGGCTGAGACCACAGGACTGTGAAACATGATTGTTGGGCTTCATTTCTGTGCTGAACAGTCGTTTAAGATTAGCTGTAAATAACAATTAGCTGATGTTGTTCATGAGACTAAAGTCAGTGTAAATATGATATGGCCAATATTATAGTTATTATATTAATCACTTCACTCACAGACAAGTATCTGTGACAGTGTGTATACAGATGTCTCATATATAAGAGACAAATGTTGTTCCTTCAGTATGTTGGCATTATTACATTTGGCTCAATGCTTACATATATGTGTAAAAGCAAATGTAGGAGCTGTGATAACTGTGTCTGATAGAATGAAGAGTAGACTGATATATGAAATATTCCTTTATTGGGTGAGAAAATCGGACCATGTCATGACTGCTTTAAGTCACACAGAATAGACATCAGAGCCTTAAACAGGCTGACTTCTGCTAAATGGGTCAAACTGGGCAGAAAGTCTACAAACACATAACATCCTTATAGAATATGATGTAACACTATAGATCAACTTAGCTCAGAATATATTAAATTCAATTTTATTTATATAGCGCTAAATCACAACAAAAGTCGCCTCAAGGCGCTTCATAGATACAGAGAAAAACCCAACAATCATATGACCCCCTATGAGCAGCACTTTGGCAACAGTGGGAAGGAAAAACTCCCTTTTAACAGGAAGAAACCTCCGGCAGAACCAGGCTCAGGGAGGGGTGGCCATCTGCTGTGACCGGTTGGGGTGAGAGAAGGAAGACAGGATAAAGACATGCTGTGGAAGAGAGACAGAGATTAATAACAGATATGATTCAATGCAGTGAGGTCTATTAATACATAGTGAGTGAGAAAGGTGACTGGAAAGGAAAAACTCAATGCATCATGGGAATCCCCCGGCAGCCTACGTCTATTGCAGCATAACTAAGGGAGGATTCAGGGTCACCTGGTCCAGCCCTAACTATATGCTTTAGCAAAAAGGAAAGATTTAAGCCTAATCTTAAAAGTAGAGATGGTGTCTGTCTCCTGAATCCAAACTGGAAGCTGGTTCCACAGAAGAGGGGCCTGAAAACTGAAGGCTCTGCCTCCCATTCTACTTTTAAATACTCTAGGAACAACAAGTAGGCCTGCAGAGCGAGAGCGAAGTGCTCTAATAGGGTGATATGGTACTACAAGGTCATTAAGATAAGATGGGCCTGATTATTTAAGACCTTGTATGTGAGGAGCAGGATTTTGAATCCTGGATTTAACAGGAAGCCAATGATGGGAAGCCAAAACAGGAGAAATATGCTCTCTCTTTCTAGTCCCTGTCAGGACTCTTGCTGCAGCATTTTGGATCAGCTGAAGGCTTTTCAGCGAGTTTTTTGGACATCCTGATAATAATGAATTACAGTAGTCCAGCCTGGAAGTAATAAATGCATGAACTAGTTTTTCAGCGTCACTCTGAGACAGGATATTTCTAACTTTAGAGATGTTGCACAAATGGAAGAACGCAGTCTTACATATTTGTTTAATATGTGCGTTGAAGGACATGTCCTGGTCAAAAATGACTCCAAGGTTTCTCACAACGTTACTGGAGGCCAAGGTAATGCCATCCAGAGTAAGAATCTGCTTAGATACCATATTTCTAAGATTTTCAGGGCCGAGTACAATAACCTCAGTTTTATCTGAATTAAGAAGCAGAAAGTTAGCGGCCATCCAGGTCTTTATGTCTTTAAGACATTCTTGCAGTTTAACTCATTGGTGTGTGTTATCTGGCTTCATGGACAGATAGAGCTTGGTGTCATCAGCATAGCAGTGTAAATGTATGCTATGTCTTCTAATGATGCTGCCTAAGGGAAGCATGTATAATGTAAACAGAATTGGTCCTAGCACTGAACCCTGTGGAACTCCATAATTAACCTCAGTGTGTGAAGAGGACTCTCCATTTACATGCACAAATTGGAGTCTATTAGATAGATATGATACAAACCACTGCAGCGCAGTACCTGTAATACCTACAGCATGTTCTGATCGCTCTAATAGGATATTATGGTCGACAGTATCGAACGCTGAACTAAGGTCTAGCACATAGGTGTCAAACTCAAAATTTGGCCCGCAGCCTAATTACATTTGGCCCGCGAGGCCATACCAAATTACTATTAGAGCTGGCCCGCCGGTCTTATGCAGCGCATGTACTGCTAATACTACAACTCCCAGAATGCTCTGTTGGCGTTTTGGCGCGTCAGTCAGGACAGGACCCATTAACGCCCTCTCCTCTGTTTACTGTAGTCATAGCAACCGCATGAATACTGCCGCGCTACCTCTCCCAAAATGGCGAAAAGAAAGAACGAAAACAGGAGCTTCCTGGACAGGTGGGAGACAGAATATCTGTTTACCTATGTAAAAGACAGACCTGTTTGTCTTGTATGTGGAGCTCATGTGGCTTTAACCAAGGAGTACAACATTAGACGACACTATGAAACGAAACACCAAGAGAAGTACAAGGACCTGGACATGACTCAAAGGCGCCGGAAAGCAGAAGAGATGAAAAGAAGTTTTGTTTCACAACAGACTATGTTCAAAAAAGCCATATCACAAAGTGAGGCTGCTGTAAAGGCTAGTTTTGTTGTGGCAGCAGAGATCGCAAAATCAGCCCGGCCCTTCAGTGAGGGAGAGTTTGTGAAAAGTTGTATGATGAAAGTGTGCCCAGAGAAAAAGCAAGTATTTTCAAATGTTAGCCTGAGCAGAAACACAGTAGCTGATCGCACACGTGAACTTGCCAACAATCTAAATAACCAGCTGATGGAGAAGGGAAACAGTTTCGTTGCATTCTCCCTCGCTGTGGATGAGAGCAGCTCTGATACTGCCCAGCTTTCAGTCTTCATCCGCGGTGTGGACTCAACTCTCTGTGTTACGGAAGAACTTTTAGGATTAAAATCAATGCATGGAACAACCACAGGGAAGGAAATATTTGAAGAGGTTTCCAAATGTCTAACTGAAATGAAGTTGCCATGGGAAAAACTTGTGGGGTTAACGACAGATGGTGCACCAGCGATGTGTGGTCAAAGGAGCGGACTGGTGGGCAGGGTACGGGAGAAGATGCGAGCGGAGAACTGTGCAGGTGAGCTGACTGTTTATCACTGCATCATACATCAAGAATCACTTTGTGGCAAAGCCCTAAAGATGGAACATGTTATGACCGCAGTAACACGAGTAGTTAACTTTATAAGAGCCAAAGGTCTGAATCACCGCCAATTCAAATCTTTTCTTGAGGAGTGTGGTTCGGAATACGGAGACGTGCCGTATCACACGGAGGTGAGGTGGTTAAGCCGAGGGAAAGTACTGAACAGATGTTTCGAGCTACGCGAGGAAATATTTCAGTTTCTGGAAAGCAAAGGGCAAGACACAGCTGAGCTCAGGGAGCAAGAGTTTCTGTGTGAGCTGGCCTTTATGTGTGATATCACGAGCCATCTCGATGCGCTGAACCTGCAGCTTCAGGGACGGGGGCGTATCATCACAGATATGTACACTGCAGTGAGGGCTTTTAAAACGAAATTGTGCTTGTGGCAGAATCAGATGCTACAAGGAAACCTGGGCCATTTTCCCTGCTGCCAAATGATGAACATGCAAATCTCTACTGCTGTGTTCCCATGTGCACAGTTTGCTGAAAAACTCTGTGTACTCAGTACTGAGTTTACCTGGCGATTTGCCGACTTTGACGCCCAGAAATGTCGATTTGAACTGCTCAGTAATCCTTTTGCAGTTGACGTGGCAAAAGCACCAACAAACCTCCAAATGGAGCTGATTGAACTCCAGTGTAGTGACACGCTGAAATCAAAGTATGATGCTGTGGGCGCTTCACAATTTCCACATTTCATCCCTGACACAATGCCTGGGCTCCGGACCCACGCTGCTCAGATGCTCTCCATGTTCGGCAGCACTTACCTATGTGAGCAACTATTCTCCTCAATGAAGATGGCCAAAACATCTCACAGGAGACGTCTGACCGATGAACACCTTCACTCGATCCTGAGGATTTCCTCAGCTCAGAGCCTGAGCCCAGACATTGAGGAACTAGCATCCAAGAAGAGATGCCAGGTGTCTGGCTTGGACGCATCAGAGTAGATCAGTGTGTAGCAAACTGAGCTATAATTACCATTTTCTTTGTGCAATTTGTCTTGCTACTCCCAGACATGGGCTTGAATGGTTTCACGTTTAATGATATTTTTATTAGTTAAGTGGTTTATTATTGTTATTTTATTTTTACATTTATTATTAGCCTGGGGAAAAAGTTTACTGCTAAAATTTAAATCAGAAGGCTGCAAATACAATTTTTACTTAAGAAATGCATTCCAGTGATATGTTATTTAATTGGAATTTCAATTTTGCATGTGTGCAATATTAAGTTATATATGTTTATATAAGTTATATATCGTTCAGTATTAAGCGTTTCTTATTCCATATTCAGTTTTTCAGCAAAACTTATTTGAGTCTGTAAGAAAAGGTTCCTTGTTATATTTGGAGGAAGATTTTTTTCAATAAATATTAACGTTGGCCCGCGACTTTGTTCCAGTTTTGAATTTTGGCCCACTGTGTATTTGAGTTTGACACCCCTGGTCTAGCAGGACAAGCACAGAGATGAGTCCACTGTCAGAGGCCATAAGAAGATCATTTGTAACCTTCACTAAAGCTGTTTCTGTGCTGTGCTGAGCTCTGAAACCTGACTGAAACTCTTCAAATAAACCATTCCTCTGCAGATGATCTGTTAGCTGTTTGACAACTACTCTTTCAAGGATGTTTGATATTAGAGCTGGGCGATATATCGAGTTTTTAAAAAATATCGATATATTTTTATACGAGATATAAGATGTGACAATATCCTTTATATCGATATAGTCTATGTTACATTATAATTATACCTGTGGAGCCGCAAGTTTGCCTCTCTTTCGTCCACTTTCGTCTTCACAACGTTACTCGGCCTCGCCTCTCCTTCACTGAACACAACTCCCCCTCCTCCCCCATTGCTTCACCTGCAGGAAGCGACAAGATGGACACGGCAAATCTCCATTAACGAGTTACTGCGCATCGACCCGTGTGTGGGGCTGGACGCCGTCAACGTGTTAGCTAGCTAACCACGCTAACGAGCTAACCACGCTAACGGCATGCAGCCCAGAGGTGGTGCACGGACTAAAATCCTTTCATTTTCTCAAAAGTTGACAGCGCGCCTTATGTATGAATTCTGGTTGTGCTTGATGGCTGCGAACCGATTTTATGTGGTACACAGCGCTCAGCAATCTGTCAAAAAATGTTTTAGTACGACTTTGGTAAGCTACGGAGCTGCACCGCTTGATGGATTGTCAGAGCATTACGGCTGAGCCTCGCGGAGTGATACGTACTGTGCTTCAACACAATATTACAATATTACCCTACTGTGTATAAGGACCATAAATGGCACCTGTTAAGAGACGTGGTTGCGAAGCGGATTTCAAACTCCAGGCTGTCAGTCACGCAGTACAAGTTGGGAACTGAGCAGCTGTGAAATCTGTCTTTGTTATTGTGCTCAGCGTCTTTTAGTTTACATTTTGACTGCACAATTGTGAGCTTTTTGTTATGCACAAAAACAACATTGTTTTCTTTTATTTATGGAGCATTATTATTTAATAAATGCTCATAATTTATTTTTGAGTAAATTTTATGTACATCTGCTTTATATATAGATATATATCTTATATCGCCAACAAGCTAAAAAATATCGAGATATGAATTTTGGGTCATATCGCCCAGCCCTATTTGATATGAAAGGAAGGTTGGAGATTGGCCTATAATTAGCTAAGACTGCTGGGTCTAGAGATGGCTTTTTGAGTAAAGGTTTAACTACAGCCAGCTTGAAGGCCTGTGGTACATAGCCGATCATTAGAGATAGGTTGATCATATTTAAGATCGAAGAATTAATTAATGGCAGGACTTCTTTGAGCAGTTTTGTAGGAATGGGGTCTAAAAGACACGTTGATGGTTTGGAGGAAGTAATTATTGAAGTTAACTCAGAAAGATCAATTGGAGAAAAAGAGTCTAACTTAACATCAATGGTACTAAGAGTAGCTGTAGATAATATTACATCTGTGGGATGATTATTGGTCATTTTTTCTCTAATGATAAAAATTTTATTTGTGAAGAAGTTCATGAAGTCATTACTAGTTAACGTTAAAGGGATGGTTGGCTCAAAAGAGCTCTGACTTTTTGTCAGCCTGGCTACAGAACTGAAGAGAAACCTGGGGTTGTTCTTATTTTCTTCAATCAGTGATGAATAGTAAGATGTTCTGGCTTTGCGGAGGGCTTTCTTATAAAGCAACAAACTATTTCTCCAGGCTAAATGATGATCCTCTAAATTTGTGACACGCCATTTCCTCTCCAGCTTACGAGTCATCTGCTTTAGGGTAAGTGTTTGAGAATTATACCACGGAGTCACGTACTTCTGATTAGAGACCTTAGTTTTCACAGGAGCTACAGTATCCAGAGTCGTACGTAGTGAGGAGGTGAAATTATTAACAAGAAAATCGACCTCTGTTGGGGTAGCGTTCAGATAGCTGCTCTGCTCTGTGTTGGTACAGGGCATTGGAGATGATAACAGTGGGTGGATTATATTCTTAAACTTAGTTACAGCGCTTTCAGAAAGACATCTACTTTGAAAAAGTCTACTCTTCACCGCTGTGTAATCAATTATTGTAAAAGTAAATGTTATCAGGAAATGATCAGACAGGAGAGGGTTTTCAGGAAACACTGTTAAATGTTCAGGTTCGATGCCATATGTTAAAACAAGATCTAGAGTGTGATTAAAGTGGTGGGTGGGTTCTTTTACATTTTGAGAGAAACCAATTGAGTCTAATAACAGATTAAATGCCATGTTGAGGCTGTCATTTTTAGCATCTACATGGAAGTTAAATCAATTTGTTGATCAATTATTAAGTCATGTACTAACAGAGACTTGGAGGAGAGAGACCTAATGTTTAATAATCCACATTTCACTGTTTTACTCTTTGGTTCAGATGTGGATACTGTATTGTTCTTTCTTTGTAATTGTTTATGTTTAAGTTGTTTGTTGCTGGTTTTTAGTTTGTTTTTTGTCTTTTTGGGAGCTGACACAGTCTCTATGGAGATGGGTTTTTGGGGGGGTAGCAGGAGGAGAGAAGCTGCAGAGAGCCGTGTAAGACTACAACTCTGCTTCCTGGTCCCAACTCTGGATAGTCATATTTTGGGGGGTTTAATAAATTTGTCCATATTTCTAGAAATGAGAGCTGCTCCATCCAAAGTGGGATGGATGCCGTCTCTCCAAACAAGACCAGGTTTCCTCCAGAAGGTTTGCCAATTATCTATGAAGCCCACATCGTTTCTGGGACACCAATCAGACAGCCAGCAATTTAAGGAGAACATGCGGCTAAACATGTCACTCCTGGTCTGATTGGGGAGGGGACCAGAGAAAACTACAGAGTCCGACATTGTTTTGGCAACGTTGCACACAGATTCAATATTGATTATAGTGACCTCCGATTGGCGTAACCGGGTGTCATTACTGCCGACGTGAATTATGATTTTACTGAAATATACATAAAGCATATAAACAATTACAGCAATATGATGCAACAAACACAGCAGCTACTGATCCAAAATACTCAAAGCTTCATAGAACTGAAACCAACATTTATTTTTAACTCCATTCTGCTGCTGATGCATACTTTAGGTTTCTGAACATTAAACTTGTTGCTGCCTTTCATAGTGTGTAACTTGAAGGCCCTGAGTACTTTCTCCCACACTGAAAACACTGGGATGATCACATTATTTGAACATTACCTAATAAGACTGATTCAGCACAGACAGTTATGTTAAACTTTCCTAGCAGTCCTTCACAAACAGGGAACAGTCTGTCTATTCTCTCCATCTGTCAGCTGCTGCTGGCTCTTCCTCCTCCTCTTCCTCACACACTGCTGAGTTTGTCCTGGTGGATCATCAGGGCTGCAAAGCCTCACAGATGATGTGCAGCAGTGGCTCCCTCAGTCTGTCCTCACTCTGGACACTTGCAGTCGTCACACATGGAAATCAAATGTGTGATAAGCTGCAGGATTCAAACACAAGTGTAACTTATAAACACATGTTCATACTTTTATTCCACAATCAGAGAGAAAGAAACAGAGAGAGAGTGCAGGACAGACAGGCAGGTGACAGTCTCAGGTGTACACACTACTACACAACAGCACCAGAGAAGCAGGATTTAGTGTTTGTGTTATTACGAGTGTAAACAAGAAGAGTTCCAGATGGTGCAGTGGACACATGTGTGACTGCTGTGATTAAAGCATCTTTCTTTCAGCTTAACGAGTGAACCGTCAGCTCGTTCAAACACACGTTAAAGTGCGTTTGGCTCGACACCACCGAACAGAGGCAGCAATATAACACAGCTAACATTAACAGTGCAGTGGATCCTGCTTGTGCCGTGATATTCAGGACTGCAAACCGAGCAGCATCACTGACTTTCAGCTTGTTGTGTTTGTGGATATATGACTGACTTTAATTATCCACAAAATCATCACATTCTCTGTCAGATTAAGGTCGACTATTGAACGGCGTATATTTTAAAGGCTTTAAAACCAAGTTAACGCTTAAAGTACCAACATCACTAATGTCACATAACTCTGCCGACAAGGCATAGCTATGGCTATGAAATGCTCTTTGTGTATCACTTCTTCATTATGAAAGATGTCATTAATGCACTAGTAATGTCTCATCTGGAGTATTGTTCAATCATTTGGTCAGCAGCTAATAAGACAGATCTTAACAGACTTCAGTTAGTCCAGAATAAGGCGTCCAGATGTGTGAAGATGTTCATACTATACTAATATTGATCAAATGCATAATAACCTTTCTTGGCTTCCTGTACAGGCTAAAATATTCTATGGCTTACTTGTAGTTCTAAAGAAAGCAATTCTGTTAAACACACCACATTTATTCTGCTCAGCTGCAGTATCCAGATGAAATACATCATCATATTACACAGTTTTCAACAAGCTGCAATTTAGTAAATGCTCGAGTTAAAAGTAACGTTTTGTAAAACTGTTACATTTAGAGCAACTTTTAAGTGGAATAAGTTGCCTTAAAAAATTAGAGAATTATTCAAAACTTCAATGAACACTTAAAAGCCGATTTACAGAGCTTTTAGTTGTTGTAAATATTGTAAGACATGATTTGTTTTTGAAATTTGTGTAATGTGCCTCAATGTTATTGATATTATTATTATTATTATTGATTGCTTATATTTGAACAATTGTGAAACCTCACTGTGGATGTAAGAGTGAAATTATGTGGATATCTTGAATCCACTTTATTGTGTAATATTTTATGTGAGTATTTGACGGAAGACGAGCAACATCTGTTGTGGAAGCTAACGGGGTTCCTTTAGAATAAACAAACATAGGATTTATTATCACTGAATAATTCTGTATAAATCTATACAAATTATAGAAATATGTAATAGGAAACAACAAAATAATCTAAATTATAAAATAATGTGTGTGTGTGTGTGTGTGTGTGTGTGTGTGTGTGTGTGTGTGTGTGTGTGTGTGTGTGTGTGTGTGTGTGTGCATGATTTTAGTGTTTGAACAGTCATGAATTATCTTTAACAGCAGGTTGGATGTAATGTGTTAGAACTACCAGCAGGTGGGGATAAGAGACCTTTAAGGTGTTTGGTGCCGCGCTCCACCTTCAGGTTTAAAACTAGTGTTAATGGAGTTTGAAGGTTGAGTTTGTTCCACGACTGCATTTCACTCACTGCCTCTGTTTGTATCTCTGTCACTGCAGGACCAACATGGAGCCAGAAGTCAGCGCTCTCAGGAGGCCGACAAACCTCACAGAAGAAAGGGAGAGAAAAAACACACCTGTGACGAGTGTGGGAAGGGTTTTACTGTGAGGGCTAAACTAAAACAGCATCAGGTCATCCACACTGGAGAGAGACCGTTCAGCTGTGACTTGTGTGGAAAGTCTTTTTCCTTCAAGCCTTCCCTAAGAAAACACCAACTCATCCACAGTGGAGTTAAAGCGTACAGCTGTGATCAGTGTGGCAGAGCTTTTACTCACAGTAGCCACTTACAGAGTCATCTAGTTACCCACTCTGGAATTAAGGCATACAGCTGTGATCAGTGTGGCAGAGCTTTTACTCACAGTAGCAGCTTACAGAGTCATCTAGTTACCCACTCTGGAATTAAGGCATACAGCTGTGATCAGTGTGGCAGAGCTTTTACTCGCAGTAGCCACTTACAGAGGCATCTAGTTACCCACTCTGGAATTAAGCCATACAGCTGTGACATCTGTGGAAAAACTTTCAGCCAGAGAGGGAGCCGAAATACACACCTACGCATTCACACCAGACATGATGTGTACTGCTGTGAACAGTGTGGCAAACAGTTTACAACAGACTCACACTTACAACAACACATGTTTACCCACACTGAGGAGAGACCTTATCAATGTGACCTGTGTGAGAAGACTTTTAAATCTCCACATGACCTGAGACGACACCAACAGATCCACACCAGAAAGAGACTCTACAAGTGCAGCTACTGTGAGGTATGTATTTATATTGTTATCTTGTCATTTTAGCCTGACTGTTTGGAACAACTCTGCTCATTAAACTGTGTTAGCATGTTAGCAATTCTACTGCATGGAAAAGCAGCTCTGAGTGATTATTCAGATTTTCCTTTCAGTTATGATTTTAGTATTACTGTAGTATTATGGTGGTAGTATTGTAGTTATTGCAGCCCAGTAAACTGAGTGTGTTAACTGAAACAGTCAAATGTAGTTGGACGTCTGCAGAGATGCTCTTTATTTCAGGCGACGTTCAGGATACAAATGTTGAAGGACTGACTTACACTGTCTTTGTGTCTTTGTTTAGAAGCAGAGCAACACAGATGGATCCAGTTCTCAACCCTGTCATCACTGTGGTGGTGGGAAAGACTTTCATTGTGACCTCTGTGGAAAAACTTTCAGTCGGCAAAAGACCCTAAAAGTACATCAACGTAGACACACTGGAGACAAACTGAAATACTGCAAAGAATGTGGGAGAAGCTTCACCACATCAAGTGAGTTAAAACAACATGAACTGATTCACAGTGGGGTTAAAAAGCACCTCTGTGATCAGTGTGGGTCATCCTTCACCACTGCATGGAAGCTTAAAACACACAAAGGAGTCCACACAGGAGAGAAACCACACAAGTGCAGACACTGTGAGAGAAGCTTCTCACAGTCAGGTAATCGTAACATTCATGAACGTGCACACATGGAAGGAAACTACAGCTGTGACCAGTGTGACAAGAGCTTCAGGAATCTCAGTTCATACTCTGCACACAAACGATCCCACGTTACTAATAAACTGTTTCACTGTTACCAATGTGCCCAAACATTCACCTCATTGTCTGCTCTGTGCAAACATCAGCGCGATCACTCAGGGCTGAAATCACTCCCATCACTGGATCACAGTGAATCTGAAGACACAGAAAGATCCTCTGGTTTCCTCTGGTCAGAGTCAAAAAGCTTGAGATCAGGCTCCACAGAGTTCAGATAGAATCATTTAAACTTGTGTTGAACTGAACTGGTTGCTGGGCTGAACTTCTACATAATACAGATCTACATGGGATCTTCTTTTCTGTTGTTTTACTGAGTCAGTTTTGTCCTTTTTTCTCTGTCCTGGTTTTGCTCGTCTGTAAATGATTGAAACTCAGTCAAATAGTTCATTGTTCTCCAGCAAAACGTTTTGGAAACTCATGTTTAACCTTTAAAACTCTGACATGTTTTAGCACACAAGGCTTCATCGGGGAGTTCACTCATGATTGGACCATGAGAACAAAGGTTTTTAGTTCTTTCAAAGAGAGTCTTGGAGATGTTTGATGTTTCTGTTTTTCTGAAACCACCTGAAAGAAAAACTATTTTTCTTGCTGTATGTAGTGTGGAAGTTTTTAATGTTTCTTCATCTGTGATGTTCTTGAATGTGTTCACGTGAAGATGGTACAAATAAACTGTCCTTTCAGCTTTAGCTCCTAATTTATTCATTATTTATGGATGTAGCACAGCAGCCGTCTCTTGATTAACACATGGAGGGCTCGGGATCTGATGGTGTCGTCTCCCTAATTTGCCCACTCAGTAAATCTCACTCATGGCCAAGAAATTGAAATAAACCTTGTTTCCCTGCTGGATAGTGATCCACTGTAACTCTGCTCCTCCTTCCTGTTTAGGATTTCTGTGGCTGAAGTAAAATTCCCTCCATCCATCACTTATCCCAGCTAACCCAAAGTGAAATAAAGTTTTGCTGGTTTTAAAAAAGCATTACAATAATGGGCATTACCAATGCAAACTGAATGATACAGAAGATGTAAGAAGAGACTTTGATCAGTTAATAAAGCTCATGATCTGGATTCATTGTGGCTGCTACACAGATACTTCTGGGTCACTTCTCTCAGTTAGGAACCTTCCTCACCAAACTGACTGTTGGACCACACCCCTGGTTTCATGAGAAATTGTTTCAGCCATGATTTCTCTTCCTGTATTTCAGAGTAAAGACTGAAGTGACAAATGGAAGCATGTTTAAAAAACACAATGTGAGAGAGACGTTGAGGTCCTTAGAAGTTACCCTGGGTTTTTCTGTCACCCTGCTAGATGTTACACACCTTGTTATTGGACTGATTTCTACTGCTGGACGACTCCTGCGGAGAGTAACAATACTCTTACTAATTAGCTCCCTTTCACACCTTTGGGGATATTTATTTTTGTGTTTGCAGCGCTGTGAGCCAGAACAGCGAGAGAAAAATCTGCAACAGCGACGAGCCGAATGCTTACGTGAATCGCAGCAGCTGCTCATGTGCTACGCTGAATTAGAGGATATCTTTGCTCTGGATTTCTATTTCTACTTTTTCATTTCTATATGATTCTTCTTGCATCTAAACAAAGATGATTCAATTTGCTAAATGTTGATGGCTCTTCGTGCTCAGGTGTAAATGAGACGTAATATTTGCTCTTGGTTTGGTTCTCCTGTACAGAACCTTGCAGTACAACAGAAACCTAAAAACATTATTTGTAGTTGTTATTCTTAGTTGTTCTGCTGCCTAAATACCACAGGGTCTGATTATGAAGTTATTGAGCTGCACATACGTTACGACCTGCTTAAGTTCGAGGTCACAGCGTCTGTAGAGCAGCTGGAACATAATGAAGTCTACAAGGTTAAAGTTTTCTCTTCAGTTATTGTTCTTTCTGCTGCTTGGTTTGATGGAGCTGAGAGCTTTTGTTTTTATTATTGTTATTATAATTATCATTAATACTTTACTCTCTAGAAGCTTTAAAATAGTGTTTGTGTTTGAAAAAATTGATTTAAGAATTGAACAGAAACATCTGTCCTTCTGAAAATCGCCCAAAGGCACGGAGACAAAGTCAAAGTAGCACTTTAGTTTGGACTTTATGATTTCTGTAACTGGAAAATATTATTTTGTTTAAAGACAGAAGTGACCGCATAGTTGCAACATCAAAGGGAAATATTAATTAATTAGCATCAAGTATATTTGTTGCTTAAGCGTTTGCACTATAACTTAAGTAGGATTATAACTTTTAAGGAAGGAAAGATTTCAGATATTTAGTTCACTGTTTCAGTTATTTTATATGAAATTAAAACATTTACGTTGGTCAAATATGATGCTCTAAATCAAATAAAAGTTTGAAAATAAATGATGTATTTTTAAATGCTGCAACAAATGTTCACAAAAAGTAACTATAATTAAAACCAGTTAAACAAAATCAAATGTTTGAATCATGCTTAACCAAATGCCAGGCTGGAGAGCTGAACCTAAAGTATACGTAGAAAGATTTCAACATCTGAGCAGTTTTTAATGTTTTTATCACATATAAATGTCACAGCAGTGGGTCCTGGCCCAATGCTTTGTGTTTTTGGTTTTCTTTGACTCTTGTTTTTCTTGGTTTTTGTTCTTCTTATTTATCAGGCTCTCAGTAATCTTAGTTCTCCCTCCCTCAGTGTTCATTTCAGCCTGTGTTTAGTTTCTGTTCCCGTGTCCCACGTTTCATCGTTTCATGTCGAGTCAGCCCTGTCTCTCTGTTTCCTGTGTCTCCCCAGTCAGCCCCGCCTCCCTCGGGCACTCATGTGTGATACAGAGTAATAAACCTGACTACATTTGCTACACTCTCTTTATTACCTGTTACTTTAAAATTCATACACTAATTATGTCTGCCCATCTCTCTAATGTGAAGGTCAAAGGTCAACATCCCAGTGACATAAGAATAATCCCAAAGGGGCAAAGGCAGCGGTTAATTTAGCACATTTAGCATTAAGGGTACAGCAAGGATATACTTTTACTTATTGTGGCAGGGGTGTGGTCTCTGGCCTGCTGCAGTGGAGGCTGGTGGCGGGACGTTGGACGGCACAGGTGAGGGTGATGGAGCTCATGACTCTCCCCTTTATAGTGACAGAGGAGACTGGCGTGGGGGAAGCGTGTAGTGGAGGAAGCCGAGGAGAGAGCTGGTTTCTGGCTACAAAGACGGCGTCAAACCAGAAAAGATTGCTCGTGGTCAAATAATGTGTAATAATAATGAAATAAATAGGCCATTGGGAAAAACTTGATTTTTGAAATAAAGACTGACTTTGAAAAAAAGGACATTTGGATTAAAAACGGCTAGGAATAAATAAAATGCCTCAGGAATAATCTCTGTTATTGTGAAAAATAATGATCATGAAATAATATTTCACAATAATAAGTAAATTTATATAGCAGAATGCAATATATTTCACAATAATGAGCTTTTTTTCAAAATGTGTTCAATTATTTCACAATATCATTCTCACATTACATATCTGTGTCTTATTTATTCACATAGTTATTTATTTCATCATGACTTATTTATTTATTTAATTTTGAACACTTTGGAGTTCCATATGGTTGTAGTGGGCTTGTAATGTAAATGTGGTCTGATTAAATGTGACATTAATGCTGACGCTGCATCAAACCCTGATAAAACAGTTCTATTAGTGGGTCTGTGTGATCAGCATCAGTGGGTGAAGCTGAGGCCTTGACTAGTAGAACGTCATGTTGGTGTTTAACAACACATGAGCCAACATCAGACTCCGAGCGCTACGATGCTAAAGATCAGAAGATCCAGTGTGACATCATCGTTACCTGGCAACAGTAGCCCTCATCTGACTTTATTGGAGGATATTTACACCAGCAACACGGTTTAGTTTGATATGACGGATTAACAACATGCGCTGTGATATCCTGTTCATCTGTAATAGATACTGGATCTAATCAGTCAGCAGATATTTGATCAGCTTATTTATAATTATACTAGAAACAAATACAACTGTGTTGGTGATTCATGCAAACTTGCATATCAGCCTTTGAAGGTTTTGTAGTATTGAGAACAAAGAGGTTGTGTTAGGGCTGAAAAGCCCGACTTGTTCTCCTCTGCAGGTCATCAAATGCACCACAGAAGTTTGTATTTGCACAGCCTGTATATGTTTGATGGCTTTATTATTCTCTGTTCAAAGACAGTAAATATGGAAAATGTCTCATGTAGTATCAGCTTCATTTAAAATGACTGCAAACATTTAGAGAACATGTGCTGCTGTTTGTCCTACATTTCAACACTGAATGAACCCTGAAAACATGATGGCAGCTGGCAGGTTGGAGTTCACATGAAATATCGGCTGCATGAAGACTGGAAATATAGATGATAAAAACATGCAGCCAAACATTTGTGGTCATGGATAAACTATCTGATCCAAAAAGCAGGAAGTGACACAGCTAGAAAGTGTGTAACAGATGAAGTCAAATGTAATGCAGAGTTGAATCTGCACTTGGATCCATCTGTGAAAGGTCCACATGTAGGAATCACATGAGTCCTGATGTTTGTCAGTCAGCTTGATAACTCCATCTACTGTGGCTACATATACTGGGCTGGTAGCTCCACAGTGTTGGAAAGAAACTATTAAATGTGCAAAGTTTAAAATCAGAGGCTCTTCTAACACAGGAGCCATGTTGAGTTTAGATCACAGCCGACCACCGGCAGTCTGAAATGGAATGAAGCCCATTGACAGCCAGCAGGTCTAAACAGGAACGCACCCATTTGTATGTGTGGCAATGATGTGGCTGCAGCTGACACAGGATTGGTTCAAACTAAACATCAGACACATTTCACAGAGTTCACAAATAAACTCACGTTTTTATTTTTGAAGATGATCATAAAGTAGAATTTATGGTCCAGTAGAAACAGCAGGAGGTTTGAGCCCTTCTGATGGCAAGGCAAGGCAAGTTTATTTGTATAGCACAATTCAACAACAAGGTGATTCAAAGTGCTTTACAGAGACATTAGAAACAAAAACAAATAAAAAGCATGATTTAAAATTGATTAAAACAAGCAAACAAACTAACTAATTAACAAACAAACAAACAAAACAGTGCGCATGCGCCAACCAGCGTGCAGCCTGTTACAGTCGCTCCTGCTTTTCTCTTAGTTTAGCTCTTTTTTCTTACGTATTCTTTTTTTTTCTGACTTGTATTTTCCTCCGTTTTCTATCTCTTACTCAATCATGTGGATTGAGAGAGTTTTTGTTCTTCTGGTGGCCGTGGAACTGTTACTTTTATCATGGAACGGGACCGCGGCACATCTCCTACACGCACGGACTGTTTACTCCAGAGATCAGCTGATCGCCCTGATGCCGGCCGGCTCGCTGGCCAGGCCCGCAGAAGTGCCCGCAGAAGTACCAGCTGAAATTTGGAGGAAAACACATCGGGGATGCAGAGGTCAAGGACAGAAGAGAAGAAAAAAGGTGACGGTGAGACAGCGGAGGCTCGAAGCGAGGAGGAGGTTTAAACCGTGTCTGCCGTCTATCGTGATGGGAAATGTGCGATCGTTGGCAAGTAAAATCGACGAGCTCTCAGCACTGGTACGGAGTCAGAGGGAGTACCGAGAGTGTAGCCTGATGTGTTTCACCGAATCATGGCTGCACCAGGTCATTCCCGATGAGAATGCTTCCGTGGAAGGCTTCCACACTGTTCGGGCGGACAGGGACAGCATCGCTAGCGGTAAGCGTAAAGGAGGTGGGCTTGCTGTTTTAGTTAACAACCGGTGGTGTAACCCTGCCAACATAACAATCAAAGAAAGGATTTGTTGCCCGGACACTGAACTGTGTGCTGTTGGACTCAGGCCGTATTATTTACCCAGGGAATTCTCTCACGTCATCTTGGTGGCTGTTTATGTTCCCCCCTCTGCTAACCCCACAGCTGCATGTGACACTATCCACTCTGCCATAGCTCGGCTACAGACTCAGCACCCGAGTGCCTTTATTGTGATCTCGGGTGACTTCAACCATGTATCACTGGACAATACACTACCAACATTCAAACAATATGTGGACTGTCCCACCAGGGGAGAGAAAACTTTAGACTTACTGTATGCTAACGTCAAGGATGCATACAGCTCCTCCTCCCTCCCCCCACTTGGTAGGTCAGATCATAACCTGATTCACCTCACCCCCCGCTATGTGCCAATTGTGAGGAGGGAACCTGTGACCACCAGGACTGTTAGGAGGTGGTCAGAGGAGGCAATAGCGGAACTACAGGGCTGTTTCGAGGTGACCGACTGGGAAACACTCTGTGAGCCTCACGCCGAGGACATCAATGGGCTTACTGAGTGTATCACAGACTACATAACTTTCTGCACCGACTCCATTGTTCCAGCTCAGACTGTTCATTGTTACCCAAATAACAAGCCGTGGGTGACTAAGGACATCAAAGCCCTCCTCAACAACAAGAAGAGGGCTTTCAGAGGGGGCAACAAAGAGGAGGTGAGGAAGGTCCAGGTGTTACTAAAGGACAAGATCAGAGAGGCTAAGGACAATTACAGGAGGAAGCTGGAGTGGAAACTCCAGCAGAACAGCATGAGAGAGGTGTGGAGGGGCATGAAGACCATCACTGGATTCAGGCCAACCAACAGCAGGGGAGCTGAGGGAGGTGAGAATAGAGCCGACGAGTTGAATCTGTTTTTCAATAGATTCGACACCACAGTGTCTGCTCCCACCCCCACAACCTCACCTGTAGTCAGCCTGGAATCCAGAGCCACACCACTGTGCCAGCCTCTCTCTTCACATGTTGCCTCCTGTGAGATTCCTGACACCCCTCCCCCACCCATCACCTTCACTCAATACCAGGTTGAGATGCAAATGAGGAGACTTCACTCAGGCAAGTCTGCTGGACCAGACGGAGTGAGTCCCCTTGTCCTCAAGACCTGTGCCCCCCAGCTGTGTGGAGTCTTTCATAAACTGTTTATGCTGAGTCTGAGTCTGCAGAGGGTCCCGGTGATGTGGAAGACATCATGCCTCGTCCCTGTACCAAAGACGCCTCGTCCCAGTGGCCCCCAGGATTACAGGCCCGTGGCACTGACCTCCCACATCATGAAGACCCTGGAAAGGCTCATCCTGGACCAGCTGCGACCCATAGTAAGACCACATCTGGATCCCCTTCAGTTTGCTTATCAGCCTCGTCTCGGAACTGAGGACGCCATCATCTACCTGCTCAATCGTGTCTACACCCATCTGGACCAGCCGGCGAGCACTGTGAGGGTCATGTTTTTTGACTTTTCCAGTGCTTTCAACACCATCAGGCCGACCCTCCTGGGTGATAGGTTAGCAGCGATGCAGGTGGATGCTTCTCTGGTGTCCTGGATTGTTGATTACCTGACAGGAAGACCACAATATGTACGTCTCCCACAGTGTGTGTCTGACAAGGTGATTAGCAACACAGGGGCACCACAGGGGACTGTCCTCTCCCCCTTCCTCTTCACCCTCTACACCACAGACTTCAGCCACTGCACAGAGACCTGCCATCTTCAGAAGTTTTCTGATGACTCTGCGGTGGTTGGATGCATCAGCAGGGATGATGAGACAGAGTACCGGGCTGTGGTCGACTCCTTTGTCACGTGGTGTGAGCAGAATCATCTGCAGCTCAACGTGGCAAAGACCAAGGAACTGATCGTGGACTTCAGGAAGACCAGGAAACACTTGACCCCTGTTTCAATCCAGGGGGTCAGTGTTGACATTGTGGAGGACTATAAATACCTTGGAGTATACATTGACAATAAACTGGACTGGGCTAAAAACACCACAGCACTTTACAGGAAGGGCCAGAGTCGTCTCTATTTTTTGAGGCGACTGAGGTCCTTCAACATCTGCCAGAAAATGCTGAGGATTTTCTATGAGTCTGTTGTGGCCAGTGCGATCCTCTATGCTATTGCATGCTGGGGGAGCAGGCTGAGGGTCGCAGATGCCAACAGACTTAATAAACTGATCCGTAAGGCCAGCAATGTTGTGGGGATGGAGCTGGACTCCCTCAAGGTGGTGTCGGAGAGGCGGATGCTGTCCAAGATAAAGACAATGTTGGATAACACCTCCCACCCACTCCATGACATGTTGGTCAGTCACAGGAGCTCGTTCAGTGAGAGACTGAGATTACAGAAAAGCACCACTGAACGACACAGGAAATCATTCCTGCCTGTGGCCATCTCCCTGTACAACGCATCCACTTAACACACTGTTTGCTGCTACAACTACACATGTTTCTTTTCCAAATATTTATTTATAAGTGACTTATGTATGTATGTATGTATGTATATATATGTATATATTGTACTATTCTTAGTTAGCGTATTGTCTGTCTTGTCTTAATGTTGGTTTAAAATGGAGCACTGTAACAAAAAATAATTTCCCCCAGGGATCAATAAAGTATTCTGATTCTGATTCTGATTCTGATATAAAATCAAAACAGATCAGAACAGTAGATAAAATCAGTAGTTAAATGTAAGTTTTGAAATTTAAGCTTAAAAGTGTGGATTTGGTGCTTTATTCAAATGCAGCTGAGAACAGGTGAGTCTTCAACCTGGATTTAAATAAACTGAGTGTTTCAGCTGATCTGAGGCTTTCTGGGAGTTTGTTCCAGATATAAGGAGCATAAAAGCTGAATGCAGCTTCTCCGTGTCTGGTTCTGACTCTGGGAACTGATAAAAGACCGGATCCAGATGACCTGAGGGATCTGGAAGGTTCATACTGGGTCAGGAGGTCATTGATGTATTTTGGTCCTAAACCATTCAGAGCTTTATAGACCAGCATCAGAACTTTAAAGTCTATCCTCTGACGGACAGGCAGCCAGTGTAAAGACCTCAGAGCTGGACTGATGTGGTCCACTTTTTTGGTCTTAGTGAGGACTCGAGCAGCAGAGTTCTGAATGAGCTGTAGTTGTCTGACTGATTTTTTAGGTAGACCTGTAAAGATGCTGTTACAGTAATCAAGCCTACTAAAGATGAATGCATGGACTAGTTTTTCCAGGTCCTGTTGAGACATCAGATGTTTTATCCTTGAAATATTCTTGAGGTGATAGTAAGCTGACTTTGTTATTGTCTTAATGTGTTTTTCTAAGTTTAGGTCTGCATCCATCACTACACCCACATGTCTCGCCTGGTTTGTGGTTTTTAGATGTATAGATTGAAGTTCTCTGGTGACCTGTAATCGTTTTTCTTTGGCGCCAAAGACTATTACCTCAGTTTTGTTTTTGTTTAGCTGGAGAAAATTGTACGGGGCCTTGGTCTCCTGATGACATTGTGATATATATTTGTGTGTCATCTGCATAGCTGTGATAGTTTATTTTGTTGTTCTTTATAATCTGTGCCAGTGGGAGCATGTAAATGTTAAACAGAAAGGGTCCCAAGATGGAACCTTGGGGAACTCCACATGTGATACTTGTCTGCTCAGATGTGAAGTTACCTATTGATACAAAGTATTTCCTGTTTTCTAAGTATGTTTTGAACCAGTTTAGTACAGTTCCTGAAAGACCTGTCCAGTTCTCCAGTCGTTTGAGTAATATGTTGTGGTCAACTGTATCAAATGCTGCACTGAGATCCAGTAAAACTAAAACTGACATTTTTCCACTGTCTGTATTCAGACATATGTCATTAAACAGCAGAAACAGGATTTGGAGGAAGATGTTAATAGATTAGAAAGAATTGTACACTGTGAATCAATGCAAGTCTTTCTATATAGACAGATCTGTAATAATCCCTCAGGCAGGTTCCTCTGGGACAGTCACAGATAGAGACACCAATTCTGACGTCCTTTGAAAGCCTGACTTTGAATTGTCATCACTCGTCATGCACACAGATGTTAATTCTACATATTCCTGGTACTGAACTCTAAATCAATATGAAGAAAATGCTCCTGCTAATCTGCATCTATGTTGATATCAAATCCTTTTGCAGCACATGGATAAATCTCTATAAATCTTTCAGTCTGATCAGAATGGGCTCAGTGTTGTTATTGCAGCTCCCTGATGTTTGAAAAGCTAAATGTCCATTTTAAAGTGCTCGTGTGTAGGATTGTGTTTCCTTCCTTTTGCAGTTCTTACAGTAAACATGTTTGAATGTTTCCTGTTCCCCTGATGCTTCTTCCTGTTGGATAAAATTGGTTTGAATAACATGTTCTTATAGGTTTTAATGAACTTCAAACTGGGATCCACTTACAAAACTGTCTCATTTTATTGGAACGATCCACATTTGCATCCATTCACGGTACATTTGACATCTGAACACGTTTGTACACATGATGAAAGGACAGATGGTGTTTGTGTGTCCTTCTTAAACTTAGTGTGGATGTTTCATCATGTAGAAATACTTAGAACAAAGTCTTTGGAACATTTGGAGAACACGTTTAGGAAAGTAACATCCTGGTAGAACATTTTCTTAAAGCAGAGCAGAGCTGCAACATGACTGTGAGGATTCAGAAGAATAAAGTCAGAATACTTTATTATTATGAAGACTAAAGTGCACCTTAATGCTGCCGATGAACACACATGTTCTTTGTGAAAGCATGTGTGAGCACAGCTGACGTGCACCACACTGACCCCACTCGCCCCATTTCTTCATCCACTTCTTGCTCTTGTGCTTGAAATGAGACGCAGCAAAAGTCAGAGGCTCTAAAATCCACAAAAAGGGGGCTCGTTAGATCAGGATACTGGATGTGATCCATAGAAAACATGGATAATACACCACTTTATTTGAAGCATCTGTAGCACTGCCTCAGTTCTGGATGTTTCCACAGACTCCTCTGTGCACCTAAAGGAAAGGTCAAAGGTCAGCAGCACATGTAGTTGGGACAATTCTTCAGTCGCATAAACTACATAATCATTTTCCTCCAATGACGACTTTTCACTTGCAGAAATGGTCCTGTGTGATTTCCAGGCTGTGATATAAAAACTAGTTCCTAATGGCAGCGACTCACTCAGTAAACATGTGTTTCCTTCACCAACCTCACACACAGATCCAATAAGATCAGGAAGTGGGCAGTATAGTACAATATGTGTTATTCTGTGCTGCACTGCCCAAACTAAAGATCTGCTGAAGTGTTGGAAATAATCCAGATGTTTATTTTGGACGATACAGCAGAAGATCAGACATGAAAGTGGAGATAACACAGAAGACCTGCAGCAAAGGTCAGAGGTCAGACTGGGCCCTGGATTCAACAATGAGCCAATGATCATCAAGCAGTGACTAAAGCAGAGCCCTGACGTTCTGACATTCATCACACAGTCAGAACAAATGTCTGCTGATGACTTCATCTCATGAAACGACTGATAGATGTCAGTTCATTGATCAGCTGAGCTGCTGATCTTCATCGTCACAGAAACATTCAGCTTGTTTCAATCAGTAAATAACTCCCACTACTCCCAGTTTGAACTGTTCCCACTCAAAATGCTGTGAGAACAATGATCATTGTAGAACTTCACAAACATCACGTGTTGTTTTCCACATGTAAGATCAGCAAACACACAGAAACTTCCTGTTGCCACACACGGCCTCTAAAATCTCTTCCACGCTTTCTGTCTGAAGTCCACTCTCTGTGTCGGATCCACAGGAAACAACAAGATCTTATTAACATGGTTTTCCATGTGTCTCCTTCCAAAAAGTCCAACCAATGAACAAATGTGTGTATTTGTGGAGGCCGAACAAAAGCATGACACATTTCTCTGTTTCTATAAACTGGAGTCAAACACAAACATGAAGAGTTTCACTGACAGACTCCAAAATGCCCCCACAGTGGATCAAAGGGAAATCCTACAGTGTGGCCAGAGACTCTTAATGGCTCCAACATCAACACATCCACAATGTTGGATCCAGTTCTGCCTCACAGAGTTACTAAGACACACCCTCTGCAGCATCACAACAGCTCCACCTGCTTCACCTGCCTCCTCAGCATCTGTACACCTGAAGAGAAAAGAAAGGCTCCAACAGCTCAAATCTACAAAGGATTCATGAAGTTTCATCCAACAATAACATGTTTGCCTTCCACAGTGTGCTGTTAGACACCACTGTACCTCTGCCATTTCAAAAAGAGCAGCTTGGGAACATTTTGGCTCCAAACACTTTGTGTTTAAGTTCTTTGTTTTCTTTGTGAAGCCGACAACATCTGGAGCTTTGTGACTCATAGAAACATCATTTTGTTCTTTAGATGACAGCAGATTGGGACTGAATAATCAATCACTATCAAACCAATAAAGACAAACATGCTGATTTTACAGGAACTTTGTTGGAGAAGCTGCAAAGACATGAAACTGGTGGAGATCCCAAACCAGTTGATAGTGCTGGTTATTCCAAATAAAGCTGTTTCCCTTTGAGATGAAATGACTTTGTGTCCTGATATATAATAAAGATGTTGTTGTTTTTGAGCCCCTGTATTAAAAGTAGTTTAAAGTCAGCTTGAGTTTGATGTCTTTATGTCAAAGCTGCTCATGATGTTGAGCTGCTGATGGAATAAAAACAATATAAAAGCATGTAGTCCAGACTTAAATGTAGCCTGTTGTTAGCTGAGGTCCACACACAGTGTTTGACAGTGTAAAGTGTGTGAAAGGGCTGCTGGTGGAGCTCACTAGGATGAGCAGGTGACCACGAGGTGGAGAGCAGCTGGCCTGGCTTTGACCCGGGCCACGCCCCCTTTCTCTCTGCTTTGCTGTCACTTATCTTCACTGCTCTGTCCAATAAAGCTGAAAAAGGCCCCGAATCAAAGAAATCTGCTGCAGCCTCTGAAATGTCTTCTGTTTCCTTCCCGACGGCTTTTTCACCGTCAGCCCATCAGACAGTCCAGCAGCATTTATGATGATGTCATGATGTTGAAGAGGCTGCTACGGTGGCCTCCCATGACCCCCAGCCTCATCACAGCTGAGATGCAGACATTTGAAAACATTCAGCAGACAACTGAATAACAGTCCAACACAACAGTCTGTGTGCAGACACACACTGACCTTTCATAGAGTCAAACACAGCTGGTTGAGTCATTTCTCTGTGAGTCTAAAGTGAATCTAGTATTTGAAAGTCCACTTCCTGTATTTGTTGTTGAAGACTTCTTCAGCTTCTTCTCAAGGACATCAGCTGCTTGTTTGGCAGCAGAGGCAGTTAAGAAGCTTCCTGAAAAACACTGAACAGTGAGTTCACTGTGGCATATGACAGATTCAGCTTTCTGTGTGCAAATGTGTCTGTGTCGACCTTTCAAATGCTGTTGAATCCAAAACATCAGCGGCTCCTCGGCTGCTCCCTTCATGCACTTCTGTCTGTGTGACAGTCCAATGACATCACAGCTGTTTCCAGCCCCAGTGTCTCAGGACTGGACACCTTTAAACATGTCGAGGATCAAACAGCGTCCAGCTAAACACACATGAAACTATCAGAGCTGACAATCATTCCAATAACATCTAATGGTTCATGTATGTAGACACAGGACTACAAGGAAATGGCTCTCAGCATCTGGCTGTGGGAACACATGAGTCCCTGTTTGTGTTCAGATTGTGTGCATGTTTTAGACGTGTGTCACATGTAGAAACACAACAATCCCACAATGACACACAGATGTGTTTGACACAGCTGTGCAGCTGTAAGTTGTTTCTAATGATTCATTGAAGCTCTTCTAACATTCTGGAGACGATCAGTACATGAATCTGTTCAACACGACAACAATTTGACTTCAGTGTGAACGTTTGCATTAAATAACCTTCTTCATCCAGCTGACAGCATCTTCATCCTATGATGTGAACAGTTCCTCCTGTTGATGACAAACCTCTGACAGGATCTGCTTGAGGAGCTTTTTCATGTGCAGCTCTCTGAGCTCAGGGCTGAGCTGCTGTTTCATCTTTAAGAGCTGCTGCCTCCTCGCCGGACTTGTTCTCCTCTTCTTCTCCTAATGACACCATTTCTGCTTCATATAAAATTCAATAAAGATGCTGACATGTATCTGTAGCAACAACATCATTGAATCTAGAACAACTGGAGCCAAACCAGTGGCTCTGCTGGGATCACTGGTGAGCCAACACTTCCTTGTTGATGCAGATTTCAGGGCTTCCTTTTGCTCCTCCGTTATAACTGTTCTCTCTTCTCAACACATGATGACACAAAGGAATCAGCAGTGACAAAGATGATGCTGAAGAGAAGCACACACTTCACACATATAACAGACCAGTGCAGTTACACACACCTCTGCTCGACATCAGGCCTCAAACAAAGACACAAAACACTAACTTGACTCTAAACAGAAGAAACGAGCAGCTGTTTCTGTTCTGTGCTTATTTATATTTGACACACATGCTTCTCTTTGTGCAAACACACATGGCACTATAAGGGTAACCTCGCACACAATGATTGGACAGCACAGTGATGATGCTGGGAGATCCTATACGCAGCAACACAGAAACACTGAGAACTTTAAACAATGATGGAAAGTGTTATAAATGACTTGTTGGCCTCTGATCTGTCACAAACAGCTGAAACGTGTCTCTCATGAGTCACATGAAGGTTTTTGACAGAAAGGACAAAAAGTAGCTGCAGTCAGTTTGTGTCATTTTTATATTTATTCATCTGGGAGAAAAATCTGAGGGACATTAAAATGTGTTTTCAACAGAGACAAGAACATGAATATAACAGAACAGGTAAATGAACATGTTTCAAGTAAACAGCTGGACTGATCAGGTCCAAACACAGAGTGATAAACTTGTCAAACAGCTGTCATATCTTTATATAGAAGCTCTTTATAAATGCTGCTCACTGCAGTCTGTTTACTAATAATGTCAAAGTGTTAGAAACACAGAAACATCAGAATGGTCTTTGTTCACAGAAACCTGTCTGGGATCCTTTGTTGTTCTTTTGATGCAGAGTTACATTATAAATATAAAGAGTTATTTCAGAGTCTCATCAGTTTTCCTGCATGTCTTTATTTAACACATCAGCAGGGCTGAAGCTCTCATGTTAAACACACACTGATCTATGGACACGTTCATGTGTTTCTAACAGAACCAGGCTGTTATCAGCCTGCACTAACATTATGTCACACACACTGAATGTAACAGTGACAGTTTACATCATCACACAATCAGCTGTGATTGTTTCACTGTCATCAAACGAGTCAACAGGAAGTAGAATCAATAGAAACCAATCATTTACTGACAGCATGTCTGATGGAAATAAGTGCAGATTATGTATGAAGTCTAACTGCACACAGTAACTGTGTTACAATAAGGACTTAACAGCGCCCTCTGCTGGAGTGTTTCAGTACTGCGTTAACTAGAATACACCACCTCCTCCTCACACCACCTGCTACAGCTCTACTCTTCTATGACTACAGTCATCCACAGCACTGATGTGAGGTCACATGGTTCATATGTAAGGAGCACAGCTGACCTCAGGTCAGTTTAATGACTGTGAGCAGCAGCTGTGTTATTGTCACTGTGACAGGGAGACACTCTCAGACACAGCGCTCATGTCAGCTTGTTCTCATGCAGGAGGATCAGGAGCTCCATGTTTGTCTTTCTGTTTGAATCATGATGTGTTTGTGCCATCAGAGTCTGTCATGAGTACTCAGGGTTTCACAGCAGCTCTTCTGGATGCTGACGAGGACTCCAACCTCATGTTTCACCTCTCTGAGCTTCTGATGTCTGTGAACACTCGTGTTTCTTCTCTGGGCTCATCTGGACAAAAACACCTTTCTGTGTTTGGCTGCAGCCTCATTCTGACTGACAGGAAGTGTGTTATCCATGAGCTGCACTTCTGTGAGGAAGTTTCCTGCTGTGTTTCCTGTCTGTGGACAAACACAAGTGTTCCAGCTGAGGACTTGGTTCCTTCCACCTGTCCATACAGGACATCACGCTGTCTGCAGCTCTGTAAATGCAGCTCCAGGTCCTTCCACGTGCTGCTCTGTATTTGTGCAGTTTGTAGTGTGTCCTGGGAAACGTAGCACACATGGTGTTCTTCTGCTGTTTCCTCCTTTCACTGAGTGTGAAACACTGACGCTGTGCTGTTGTTCACAGAGGGGAGCTGATTCTAGCTGCAGCTGGACTCTGTCATCTAACTGAATGTGTTGGTGCTGATCACGGGGCTCTGAGGGGGGAGCAGCAGGAGGACTCTGGATGCTGACGTCAGTGTATCTGTGGAAGCTCCCACAGCGTGTCTGTCATTCAATATTGTGCTGTATATTGTATCTATGCAAAGATGAACAGACTGTGTGTTCACTGGTCTCTGTGCTGCAGCTCTGATGTCATCATCACTCCCTCCTCCACCCTCAGCAGTCCCAGCATGCTGCTGTGGTGCACCCCACCCTCACTCTACACCTGAGCCACAGACCACACCCTCCACCTCAATATACACCACAGTTTTCTCTGCTGTGGAAATGAGATCAGGAGGAAATCATCATTATTATTATTTAATAAACGCTCACATTAATGTGGGCTTATTTGTTTCATATTAGAAACATTAGTTGAGTGTTTTTAGTATAAAATGGTCAAAGTCCCTCTTTTTGCTCCTCCCCTCACCTGTGGATGGGCGGTGCTGTTACCGTGGTGACAGCTTGGATGTGTTTCAGTCCTGCCTGGTTATCACTGCAGGAATCTTTCACATTTATTACAGGTAATAACTCAGATTTTTCTGTGTATTATGAACCAAATGTATCCTGATACACACAGAGATGGATGAGCAGAGGTTTTTTTTGCAGTTTATGTAGTTACTATGGACTTAATGCATACATATTATTAAAATTAGGGCTATAACAGTTGTATTGATGTATAGCAACTTGAAATGCTCCCACAAATGGCTCCACAGCATGTAAAAATATAACAAAAGCTCTGGCGGACTTGGTTCTGTGGTCAGTCTTAAAGGGTGAAGTTAAACTCTGTAATCTTCACTGTGTCACAGAGTTCAGTGAGTCCCGTTATTCACAGTATCAATCAGATCATCAGAGAACAGCTGATCAGCAATCAGTGGTGCCAACAGCGCCTCCTGTGGTGAGAGGATGCAATAATGCAATGTAGCATTTTTCCACTCAACACTTGCAGTCATGGAAACTGTCTGTTGGATCTGTGTGACGTTGCTTTCTTGGTTAGAGTTCCTCACAAATGTCCAGATGATTCTTCTAATGAGGCGTCGACCATGTTTGCAGCTCTTTGGAAGAAAACGTCGCCCTTTGCCATCCTTACTTTTCTTTGACTTCTTCAAATGCAGCTGAACTCCAGCTGGTATTTTCTTGGACTTTGCAGCTGTTTCTGGTCATCAGTTCATTCCTGCAAACCTCTGAAGCTGAACAACAATGATGCTGCATTGCTGGCTGATCCCAAAAGGTTGATTCTGTTCATCTGGACGTTTTCAGAAACGTTTGCTCACTGATCAGGTGACTTCTTCAGTCTCAGCTGACTGCAGCTTTACAAGCTTACAAACAGCACATTTGCACAATGACTGAAAGCAGCAGCACCTGATATATATGATACTAATATAATACATATACATATATAATCCATACTAATGATGAAGGAACTGAGCTCACAGTCCATTGTTCATTCAGTGAACTACTCAGTTTATTTTGGGCCTCAGAAATGCTCACTCTGTTTGTACATCACTGTCAGCAATAGACTCATTCTGCTGTGTGGACAGGAACACATGTGACATCACTTCCTGTTTGTTTGTGACTGAAGAGGAAGAAGTTTACAAGGAATCATTTAGAAGAGTTTCAAACATCAACTGATTGAATCCATGAATCTGAAAACGTGTTTGTGAGTGAAAGAGACAGACATGTACAGACTGAACTATCTGTTCAACAGTCAGAGTGTTTCTGTAACAGGAGACACTCTTTACACTCCACTCAGCACAGGGACACTGAGTCACCAGGAGACCAGAGAAACATAAACCCAGGATAAAGAGTTTGAGTGAATGTGTGGAGGTGGATCAGAGTGTCAGAGGAGACTCTGTAGAAGGACAGAGTGCCAGCAGGACAGTCCACATACACTGCTGCTCTGTTAGAGACAGAGGAGGAGGAGGAGGAGGAGGAGATGGATGTTTTTATTTTATTGTGCCAGACAGACTGAGGACCATCATCAGAGCAGTACAGACTCCAGGACTGATCATTGTTTCCAAACACACAGTCATCACTGCCTCCTTTCCTTCTGATGCTTCTGTAACTCACTGATATATAAACGTCTCCTCTCCACTCGACCTCCCAGTAACAGCGACCAGTCAGACCATTTCTACACAGCAGCTGATAAACATAAAATCTGTCTGGATGATCAGGATATGACTGAACCTCCTCCACACGTGTCACCTTCCTGTTGTTGTCAGACAGTTGGAGCTTTGTGTTCACTGTGTTTGTGTCGATTGTGAGTTGACAGGAATCTGATGGAGAGAACAAACACAATCCAGCTGCAGTTATTGATCCATCATCTGTTCATTGATTGACACTTTGATGATGACTCCTGACATGATGAAGATGGTTGAATGTGTGCTGCTTTGTTTTCATGAATCCCATTAAAAACACACTTACACTTCCTCAGACCTGGTCTCAACCATCGGACTCCAGCAGGCTCCACCCTGAAAGGAGGAGGGGGGTCAGAGCAGCACAGTCAGCATGCACACATGGACATTACATGGCTCTCACACACACACTGTTACACACTGAGCTCAAAGCTCGGCTCCACTGTTTTATTCAAAGAAATCTACATTTATTTATCAGCACATTTAAAAACAGCTTGAGCCAAAGTGCTGCACAGAGTAGAGAGAAAATAGGAAACATACACAGTAATGACTATAAAGACTGGTCAGGATTGAAAGCTACAGAGTACAAATGTGTTTCCAAGCGGCTTTTAAAAATGTCCAGTGTTGGTGACGACCTGATGTGAAGGGCGACTGTTCCAGAGTTTGGCTGCAGCCATCGATAAAGCTCACCTCTGTTTTTACGTCTAGTTCTGGTCAGAAGCTGCTTATCTGCAGACCTGAGGGCTCCACTTGGATTCTTTTGTTAAAGAGAGATAAGATGGAGCCAATCCATTCACAGATTTAAAGACAACCAGATCTGGAAGTGGATTCTACCACGTACTGGTAACCAGTGGAAAAAGCTGGTGATGGGTCGTCTAGCACAGACCCACCGCTGGAACCAGACAATTGATGAGGGAGAGAACTGTGACAGCGCCGTTCCTTCACTTGACCTCAGTCGCTCTCGTCTGCTCCCTCGTAACACTGCTCTTTATTGAGCTTACATGAATATGCACAAGTTCATTATGACGTCTTACACAGGTATGAACAAAGAGTACCAGTCTGTGCATAGTGTGTGTGTGTCTGTGTGCGTCTGTGTGTGCGTGTGTCTGCGTGTGTGCGTGTGTCTGCGTGTGTGTGTGTGTCTGTCTGTCTGTCTGTCTGTCTGTCTGTCTGTGTGTGTGTGTGTGTGTGTGTGTGTGTGTGTGTGTGTGTGTGTGTGTGTGTGTTCCAGATGTGACCCTGTGACCCCAAAGCTGGTGCTAAGAGTCCAGCGGTCCCCCTAACAAAGGGCTCTTATACTTAACCAGACACAGAGTAGGTGTCCTCCTACACCAGGGGTCTAAAACTCGTGGCCCGCGGGCCAATTGCGGCCCGCAGGACGATAGTTTTTGGCCCCACCTTAATATGAAAATTCAATGTTAGTTTGATAATGTATGACACTTTACAGTGTTGTGGGCGGAGCTGAATTAACCCACCAATCAGGGTGGGATATGGATCTCAGGGGACACCAGCCGGGCTTGATGCAAGCAGGGAAACATTTCTCAATGAGTCAAAGTTCCAGCAGCGTTGCCCTGGAGTGTTTCTTTCTTTCCTGTGCCTGGCTGGCTTCCTCCTTTCTATTGAGCAAACGCCGACATTCGCCCCAGCGCGCTGCGTTCACAACACTTCAAAAAAAGTTGTTTTTTTAAGTTGCTGCCCAGCGGGACATTATACGTATATAGATTTATACACACGTCAGTGGGATTTAAAGTTATTTTTCCACAGAGAGAGATCTCATATTAACTCTCACAGTGATGCGTAGGCGGCGGGATAAAAGAAAAGTCATGAACTCAATGCAGCCCAATTTAGTCTGCAGTCACATAGCGACACCTGTTCATCGGCAACAACAGTCCCCGGTAACCCGGACTAATTATAGGGTCGCACCGTAATTTGTGGCTCCATGTTTTTATTTGCATCACTGCGTTTGCATTGCAGCAAACATGAACATTACATATATTTCAATATAATGTAAAAGCAGTCAAAACAACTAACATCAGAAACAGCTGATGTTATTTGTTATATGTCACGGTGTCATTTCCGCTTCTTTCTCCTGTAACAACAGCCCGGCGCCGTGAGCAGTCGCCTGTTTTGCGCTCGCTATCCCTGCACTTTCTACCATCTGCAAACGCCACGGTGTTCGTGTCGTCATGAAAGACATGAACATCGAGCGTAAAAACAAAGGAGACTGCTACCGGCTTTTTATCTGCCGATCGCCGTGCTACGGTTGCAAGAAAAAGAAGCAGAAATGACGTTCTCTACGCGTTGAGACGTTCCCCGTCCGTCGGCTAAACGCTTGATTGAAACTTCAATGCGACAGTGACACCAAGTAGAATTATAAATGTCACATAGCCCCAAACATGTCTTTTTCAAAGCCTGCGGTGAAGAGAAAGGTTGGTGATGAGCACCGACAATTTCAGGAAAAGTGGGAAATGCAATATTTCTTTGTTGAGCACAGGGGCACCCCGACCTGTCTTATTTGCACAGAGAAAGTTGCGCTGCACAAGGAATACAATTTGAAACGTCATTACACAACTAGACATGCTGAGCTGGATGCAAAATACCAGGGAGACGAGAGAGCCAACCGGGTTGCCAGTCTTAAAACAGATCTACTGCGGCAGCAAGATTTCTCCAAGAAAGCAACCAAAGAGAATAATGCAGCAGTCGGAGCCACGTGGTTAGTGAGATGATTGCTAAAGCAGGGAAGCCATTCACAGAAGGTGCATTTGTCTAAAAGTGCATATTGCAGGCTGCAAATATAGTCTGTCCGGGAAAGAAAGGTCAGTTTAGCAACATCAGCCTTTCTGCCAACACCGCAGCAGATCGCATTTCTGACCTGTCAAGTGACATTTATGACCAACTGTGTGAGAAAGCCAAATGTTTCAGTGTAAACTCAGTCGCTCTTGATGAGACCACAGACATCACCGACACTGCCCAGCTCCCAATGTATGTCCGTGGTGTTGATGACAGTTTTGAAGTGATGGAGGAGCTGCTCACAGTAATTCCAATGCATGGCCAGACCACCGCTCAGCAGATATTTACAAGCTGTGTGATGCCATTGAGAATGTTGGTTTGCCATGGAAGAGGTTTGTTGGAATAACAACAGATGGAGCGCCATCAATGACAGGGAGGAAACATGGACTGGTGGCACAAAACAAACTGGAAGAGGAAGGCGTGGAGGAGGCCATTGCTCTGCACTGCATCATCCATCAGCAGGTCCTTTGCAGCAAATGCCTGAAGTTTGACAATGTGATGTCTATTGTTGTGAAATGCATCAACCAAATCAGATCCAGGGGCTTAAAGCACCGAAGGTTCTGTGCTTTTTTAGAGGAAATGGAGTCAGAATATGGGGATGTGCTCGACTTCACTGAGGTACGTTGGCTCAGCAGGGGAAATGTATTAAAGAGACTTTTTGAGTTGAGAGCAGAAGTGAAGCCTTCATGGAGAAGGATGGAGTTAGTGTTCCTGTGCTAACTGATCCCAAATGGCTCATGGACTCAGCTTTTCTTGTTGATATGACACATGAGCTTAATGTACTGAACAAGACGTTACAAGGCCAGGGGCAACTTGTCAGTGCTGCCTATGACAACGTGAGAGCATTCTCCACAAAACTGGCGCTCTGGAAAGCTCAGCTCTCTCAGACAAACCTTTGCCATTTCCCAGCATGCAAGGCACTCGTGGATGCAGGCACACCATTCAGTGCTGACGAGTATGTTGATGCCATTTTGAGGCTACAGGAGGAATTTGATCACAGATTTGCTGACTTCAAGACACACAGAGCCACCTTTCACATTTTTGCGGACCCCTTCTCCTTTGATGTGCAAGATGCCCCTTCTGTGCTTCAAATGGAGCTCATTGAGCTGCAGTGCAACTCTGAACTCAAAGCAAAGTTCAGGGAGGTGAGTGGAAAAGCAGACAAGCTTGGACAATTTTTGAGAGACTTGAGCCCTAGTTTCCCTCGGCTTTCCCGAATGTTCAAGCGGACCATGTGCCTTTTTGGTAGCACATACTTGTGCCAAAAGCTCTTCTCCACTTTGAACTTCAATAAGTCCAAATACAGGTTCAGACTTACGGATGATCATCTTCAAGACATACTGAGGGTCGCAACTGCTTCCTCCCTCAGGCCAAATCTGGCTCGGCTATGCGAGAGGAAACGCTGCCAGGTCTCTAGCAGCAAGGAGTAGGCAAGAGAAGCCATGTTCAGAAGAACAGTTCATTTTCTACAGTGTTCCATTCATGTTCAGAAGAAGGTTATAGAACTGTTAATACAGACATTTCAATCTAAATACAGCAGATATAGAAGACTGAAAGAAACACACAAGTTCACTGACTAAAAATATCTTATTATTATTTTATTTATGTTTTACAGATTGATTTATTTTCTTATTAATTCTTAATTTGTTTATTCATTTTTCATATTTTGTGTTAAAAAATAAAAATAAAGAGATTTGAGAAGATTGGAATTTTTTAACCATGTCTTTCTTGTGGAAAACCTAATGCGGCCCAGCCTCACCCAGACTCTGCCTGCAGCGGCCCCCAGCTAAATTGAGTTTGAGACCCCTGTCCTACACCATAAATCAGTAAGAGAGGGTACGACCTCTCTCATGGCCCCAAGTGGTGTGTGCATGCCAGAGCACTCTGGAAGGCACACAGAGTCTTTACAGACTACTCAGGATCAAACCTCTATCATTATGCAATCGATTATACAACTCTAAGCATATATGAGTAAATATTTCTAAGCATAAATGACAATCAACAATATAAACCTTACAGCTGGTTTTAATAACAGAATTCATTTGTTTCTCAAATGAGAAAGAGCTATCGAGAAACACTCCTAAATCTTTAGTTCTTAACTTTTCCAGTGGGCCAAGGTCAACATTATCTGCTAATGCTAAATAGGCTGCCGTTATTAACTAATGCTAATTTGACATGAATTAGCATTATGCACTAATGCTAACACTTTTTAACAATGTGAGTAGCTAATGCTAACACTATTTCCCTTAACTTTATAACAATGTGAACGGCTAATGCTAACACTCTTTTTCCTAGCATTACAACATCTGAGCTGCTAATGCTAAGTAGGCCGCCATTAGCACCTACGTCTATCCATCCGCTTATCCTTTTCAGGGTCGCGGGGGGCGCTGGAGCCTATCCCAGCTGTCATAGGGCGAAAGGCGGGGTACACCCTGGACAAGTCGCCAGTCTGTCGCAGGGCTAACACACAGGGACAGACAACCATTCACACTCACATTCACTCGCACATTCACACCTAGTGGCAATTTGGATTATCCAATTAACCTATCCCCACAAGCTGCATGTCTTTGGACGGTGGGAGGAAGCCGGAGTACCCGGAGGGAACCCACGCAAACACGGGGAGAACATGCAAACTCCACACAGAAAGACCCCGGCCTGATGGTGGAATTGAACTCAGGACCTTCTTGCTGTGCGGCAACAGTACTAACCATCGTGCCACCGTGCTGCCCACCTACGTCTAATTTAAGGCAAATACGCATTAGAACCTAATGCTCATATCGTTTTCCTTTGCTTTATAGCAATGTGAGCAGCTACTGCTAAATAGCATTAGCTAATAACAGCAGTCTAATTTAATGCAAGTTAGCATCATTTGCATTATAACGATGTGAGGAGTTAATGCTAAGTATGCTGCCATTAGTGGCTAATTCTAATTAGGGGTGAATAATTATTACAAGCTAATGCTAATATCGTTTTCTCTTCCCTTTTAACAATGTGAGCAGCTAGTGCTAGGTAGGCTGAAGCTAGCAGCTAATGCTAAAGCTAAAGATAATTTGATGTGAATTAGCATTACATTAGTGAGGAGTTAATGCTAAGTAGACTGCCATTAGCAGGTAATGCTAATTTAAGGTTAATAGGAATTGGCATCTAATGCTAATACCATATTTTCTTGCTTTAACCCTTTAAAACTGGTCAGAGTGGGCACACTCCGTTTTGCGCAACTATTTTTAAATCCCGGTAGCACTGTAATCACGTGAGCTAGCGCAATAATTTTTTTTGCATATGAAACCTGAGGAGTTGTATTTACATCTTATGCCATCAGCTTGTCCTAGGTTACAGTTTCCTTCCACATATGCTTAGGACTCATATTGCTCTGCTGGAAATAGTTTATTTTGATGCATATGCTGTTATTTTGCAAATTTGCAGTATAATATTTATTTTCGTTTTTCCTGCAGTATATAAAAATTGGTGTATTTCAAAAATAAAACTATGAAGGCACTCAAAATAAATTTCCTGAGGTGGGAAACTATTTTGTGCAACTTTTTTGTATTTACAGTTTTGAGGGATAAGCCTCTTAAATTTCTCTAACTAGAAATATATGTTAAAAAAACAAAAACGATTTTCAATTTTTTTGTAGTTTATTGCACTTTTTTGCAATTTATGTAATTACTATGCACTTAATACATACATATTATTAAAATTTAGGCTGTAATGGTTGTATTGATGTATAGCAACTTGAAATGCTCCCAAAAATGGCTCTACAGCATGTAAAAATATAATATAAGCTCTGGCGGACTTGGTTCTATGGTAGGTCTTAAAGGGTTAAATCAATATCAGTAGCTAATCCGATTGCTCAGTCTGACGTCAGGTGAAGTCATTTTTATGCATTTAAGAGCTGTGTTGAATTCAACATTACAAACTGAACATTAGAACTATCCTCTTCTCCAGGATTTTCCTGATTTAACATTTCAATATGACATTTCCAGCGCTTTGTTTTCTCTGCTCACAGACAAAACAGATACACGCATGTATATACAGCCCACGTCCAGCTCTGCATGCACTCCTGCTCCATTTCTATAGAGAATAAACAACGTAACACAATCATTCTCCATTGTTTTCAACTCAACCAGCTGCATTTAATGAAGGAGTTTGAATTTACTTTACAACAGCTGCTGTTGTTTCCTGTCTGCATTCATGTTCTTAACTGTACTCCACACATTCTGAACTGGTGTACCGTAATTGTCGGGCTATAAGCCGCTACTTTTTGCACAAGCTTTGAGCCCTGCGGCTTTTAGTCAGGTGCGGCTTTTCTATGGATTGTCCATGAGCGGATTTGTTTTGTTTGTTCCGCTGTTGTACGGCACTACGTTGCCTGGCGGAAGGATCGGGGTTCAAGAGTGGTATGTTGGTCACATGTCCATCCGTCAGGCAACGTAGTGCAGTACGAGGTAGCGCGAAAAACAAACTTCAAAGTAGCGCTACCCGTTCAGCTGGAGGCCTGGATGATGAGCGGCGATAAACTTGCAAAAAGCAAGTTATGCCCAACTCCACCATTGGATTCTGACAGCGTGGAAAAGTGTGAAAACATCCACGATCACCAACAGATTTCGAAGGGCTGAATGCTGCATGATGGAGAGGAGGACACCGCCACGGCCCTTCTGAGGGTGTTCGACTCTGACACTGACAATGAGGATTTCTTTGGTTTTGAAAGTGACAACGAAAGAAAGAAGCTGAGAGTGGATGACGAAGCCACCCTGAGCCTGTTTGTTTCCGACACTGGAGAAGAGGACTTTGGTGGTTTTAGTGCGCAGGAAGATGGTGGTGAATGACTGACTTTTCTTCTTGTTAAAGCTGTGTCACTGCACCTGAGCCTAAAAGGTAGTCCGAATCAATTGTTCTGGTGTGCTGTAGGTTACTGTTATGTACTACATTTGTTACTCATTTATGAAGCACAGTACATGTTTTGTACTTGTAATTACCGCTACTTGTACATATACCTAAAAAGTTATGGAAATATGTACCCATAACTTGTTTTTCAAAATATTAATAAAAGGGGTGTGTCTCCAAACAGCCATCTCTTTCCTGACAATTCGCTTTGTGCATATTCTCTTACATATGATAAGTCAACATTGAAACACCTGCGGCTTTTAGTCAGGTGCGGCTAATGTATGTACAAAACAGGATTTTCCCCTGATTTTAGCTTGTGCGGCTAATATTCAGGTGCGCTCTGTAGTCTGGGAAATACGGTAGTTCTTCCTAAAGTACTGCAGTATTCCTGCCAGTACATCCTTTTAGTTTTCCTAACTGTTTCCTCTGATGCTCGTTGCTATTCTTTCCTCAATGCAAATTCATGCTAAGCTCCTTCATATCCATCCCTGTTTCTAAACCTGTAATAATTGCTTTAATGTGTCTTTGGCCTAATTATGAGTCTGTCCATATGTTTGTAGTTCCCCACTTGCTTTGGTTTCTTAGCTCTGATTCTCTCAAATTTATCCTTGAAATCATTTACTGGCATCTCTCCCTCTCACTCCCACTATCCCCAGAACACCAGAGTATTCATCTCCTGGTTTATCCTATGGCCTCTTTGCATTTTCTCCAATCATCCCTGTTTCTAGAGTCTCGCCCCATCTGCAGGCAGTCCAAGAGAAACTGCCTCTGCCATTTTCTTCTTCTTAATCTTTGATTTTTCTCTTCACTTTCTCCATTGGGTCTTCTTAGACGCACTTTCCAGAAAGCAGCAACATTTTTTGTGCCCCATTTTTCAAATTGTGCATCTTACTTCAGCTTAATGTGTTTCCTGTTTTGTTTTTACACAGGTCATGTAAAAGAAATCCTACCAGAGACTCGACAAAGCTGAACTGAAAGACAGCACAGGCAATAAATCAGAGCAGCACAGAACTTAAGCTCATGGTCCATAGAAGCTGGGCTCTACAGGTGTACCAGGACAAGCTTAGTGTAAGTCCCTCGAAAAAGTTTCACTTGTGCTGTTTCGGTGTAAATTACTGGTTTGTTTGAACAATTTCATCAGCTGAACCATAAATACTCCAAAACAATTTCTTTGTGACTCAGTGTGATTTTTCATTTTGTAATATTAGCATGTCAAACTCTACATTCTCTACACAGATGAGAAATGAAGTGTATTTAATAATAAAAGTTATCTCTCAGAGACAAAGTTAGTGTCTCATTCAGGTCTGTATCTGAGTAGCCTCAGACACATGCAGTGCTCATATTTTCTGTTTTGTGTGTCACTCAGACCTCTTCCTGACAGGGGCAGCAATTTCATTTAAAGTCCCATTCACTGATACAGGCTGCTGGAGCTCCAACCAGGAGGGTACACACATGATCCAGGGAAAAAAATTATATATGGTCTCTTAGATAAATATTAAGAGGTCCTGTGTTTTACTAAAAAATCAAAGTAGTAAAACACAGGACCTTTGGGTTAGATATAAGGTGATTTGACAAATCATGTCTGTTGTAAATGAGTAAGCCATTTATCGACCTGACTCAGGTTTTAAATCATCATCAGAAAAGACTGAATCCTGACCTGAGAATTGTACACTTTGGACTCTCCACTGCAGAAAATAGAAGCTTCAGTCCTGAATCCTGCAGGTTGTTGTTACCCAGATCCAGCTCTGTCAGACGGGAGGACTGGGAGCTCAGGACTGAGGACAGAGCTTCACAGCTTCTGTCTGACAGGTTACAGCCACTCAGTCTGAAGAAAGGATGACAAGAAGACATGAAACACTTGTGTTAAAGTATATTCATGGTGCCATGAGGAGCTACTACATTTACAATATTTCAACACTGTTTCAGGACATGCTGGAATCCTTATTGCCTCATGTTACAAAAGACAAATGTGGCAGTTTAGTGTGATTTGGATGGATTCATTAAAAAAACAAAACATAAACACTGTTAATTTTTTCCAAATGAAATTGATTAAATGATGTTAATTGATGAAAAAAAAATCGATATTGCTTGATCTGACCTCAGCGTTTCCAGTTTGCAGTATTGACTCTTCATCCCAGCAGACAGAAGCTTCACTCCTGAATCCTGCAGGTTGTTGTTACCCAGGTCCAGCTCTGTCAGATGGGAGGACTGGGAGCTCAGGACTGAGGACAGAGCTTCACAGCTTCTGTCTGACAGGTTACAGCCACTCAGTCTGAAATCAAGGTGGAAGGGAGACAAGATCAACCAAACAAATCAGAGCTTTATTGCTTTTTTATTGTTTTTAAGCAGAAATCAGTGAGGTGCTGGTAGATTCTGTTCTTTTGGTTTATTACCCAACAACACACACATACACTAATATTTGTGACTTTTGTAATAGTAGCATTTACAATGCAAAGCAACAGCGATCACAGATTGAAGGGGCCTGAATAAAACTACAATGCAGTGATTTTTAAGATGACCTGTTCTTCCAATTTCCAAAAACAGATTTCTCCAACCTTACAGTTAAAAATAATTCTTTATCTCATACTGAATCTTGGTGCAACTCCCCCCAGTTTATTAAAATGAAGAGGTACTGAAGTTGCTGTAAGTGATGTGTGATGCCACTGATTTCCTTTCTGATCCAATAGAAAGTAAAATTCAGGCTGGTATCTGCGATACTGATGAAAACTATTCCTTCAGAATCAATACAAGACATCATAAGAAAATATGATGTTTTGTATAACATAAAAAGCCTGAATTTTAAAATATTCAGTTAATAATCAAAAACAGATGTGACTGAAAATAATAAAACTGAGAAACATTTTATGGCCATTCGATCCTTTTACAACCATTGCAAGAGCTTGGTTGGCATAGACGGCAATACGTTGGATAGTAATAAGCCGGTGGGTGATGGGCTCCACCAGGGCTGCCCTTTGTCACTGATTCTGTTCATAAATTTTATGTTTAAAGGCTGTATCAAAAGTTCATTCAAGTTACAATATTGTGGTCAAAAGTTCTCTTTTTTTCTTTTATACTATACAACTACGCTGTCTCATGGTTTTAGGACATGGATCTGTCATGGAAGAAATCTATGACCACTTTTAATCAACATTTTAAAAATAAACATGATCACAGATTTACTCACAGAGCTTTGTTGGAGGCTTTGACCACTGGCAGCAGCCTCAGAAGAGCCTCCTCTGAAGCAGAGTATTTCTTCAGGTCAAACACATCCAGATCTTCTTCTGATGACAGTAAGATGAAGACCAGAGCTGACCACTGAGCAGGAGACAGTTTATCTGTGGAGAGACGTCCTGATCTCAGGGACTGTTGGATCTCCTCCACTAGAGAACGATCATTCAGTTCATTCAGACAGTGGATCAGATTGATGCTTTTCTCTGCAGACAGATTCTTACTGAGCTTCTTCTTGATGTACTGGACTGTTTCCTGATTGGTCTGTGAGCTACTTCCTGTCTGTGTCAGCAGACCTCGTAGGAGAGTCTGATTGGTCTGCAGTGAAAGACCCAGGAGGAAGCGGAGGAACAAGTCCAGGTGTCCATTTGGACTCTGTAAGGCCTTGTTCACAGCACTCTGGTGGAGAGATTGAAGTTTTAGTTTGTTAAATAGTTTAGACCATGTAGAGGTTGTTTGTTGTTGTTCCAGCAGATTGAGTCCAGAGTTGATGAAGGTCAGATGGACATGAAGAGCAGCCAGAAACTCCTGAACACTCAGATGGATGAAGCAGAACACCTTGTCCTGGTACAGTCCGCTCTCCTCTTTAAAGATCTGTGTGAACACTCCTGAGTACACGGAGGCTGCTCTGATATCGATGCCACACTCTGTCAGGTCTGATTCATAGAAGATCAGGTTTCCTTTCTGCAGCTGATCAAAAGCCAGTTTTCCCAGAGACTCCATCATCTTCCTGCTCTCTGGACTCCAGTGTGGATCTGTCTCAGCTCCTCCATCATACTTGACCTTCTTCACTTTGGCCTGAACCACCAGGAAGTGGATGTACATCTCAGTCAGGGTCTTGGGCAGCTGTCCTCCCTCTCTGGTTTCCAGCACATCCTCCAGAACTGTAGCAGTGATCCAGCAGAAGACTGGGATGTGACACATGATGTGGAGGCTTCGAGCTTTCTTGATGTGGGAGATGATCCTGCTGGCCTGCTCCTCATCTCTGAATCTCTTCCTGAAGTACTCCTCCTTCTGTGGGTCAGTGAACCCTCTGACCTCTGTCACCATGCCAACACAGTCAGGAGGGATCTGATTGGCTGCTGCAGGTCGTGTGGTTATCCAGAGGCGAGCAGAGGGAAGCAGTTTCCCCCTGATGAGGTTTATCAGCAGCACATCCACTGAGGTGGACTTTCTAGGGTCAGTTAGGATTGTAGTTTTGTGGAAGTCCAGAGGAAGTCGACACTCATCCAGACCATCAAAGATGAACACAACCTGGAAGTCTTCAAAGCTGCAGATTCCTGCTTCTTTGGTTTCAGTAAAGAAGTGATGAACAAGTCCCACCAAGCTGAACTTTTCCTCTTTCAGCACATTCAGCTCTCTGAAAGTGAATGGAAATATGAACTGGATGTCCTGGTTGGCTTTGTCTTCAGCCCAGTCCAGGCTGTATTTCTGTGTTAAGACTGTTTTCCCAATGCCAGCCACTCCCTTTGTCAGCACTGTTCTGATTGGTTCATCTCTTCCAGGTGAGGCTTTAAAGATGTCTTCTTGTCTGATTGTTGTTTCTGGTCTGTCTGGTTTCCTGGATGCTGTTTCAATCTGTCTGACCTCATGTTCATCATTGACCTCTGCAGTCCCTCCCTCTGTGATGTAGAGCTCTGTGTAGATCTGATTCAGGAGGGTTGGGTTTCCTGCTTTAGCGATGCCCTCAAACACACACTGGAAATTCTTCTTCAGGGTGGATTTAAGGTTACGGTGAAAAACTGCAGTTTGAAGTTCTGAATGAGAAGAAAAATAAACACTCAATTCCAAAAAGAACTAATCTTTAAAACATGTTGCTCCATCTTCCATCTCTGGAAAATGTTCATTTATCCAGCAGCTTAAATCTTTAGATAAATCCTCTTACTGCTCTGCAGACGGTCAGCCAGCTCCTCCTGCTTCATTCTCCTCAGGAAGTCCACTGTGATCTTCACAAACGCCTCTCTGCTGCTGCTCCTCTGACTCTCTAAGCATTCTGGGTAACCTGGACTCAGAACCTTCTGGATCTTCTTCAGCTCGTTCTTCACAAAAGTGATGATGTTGTCCTCCAGCAGCTGGAACAGAATATTTATGAATGAGCCAATCAGACTGAAATCATGGTGCCAAACATCAGATCCATGTTGGACACACTGACGATCCACTGGTCTACAAAGAGCAGCATGGAGATGACTGTGAACAGAACAGATGTAACAGTAGTTGTTGTACATGTACAGACCATAAATATGGAGTCCAGCTGTGTTTGATGCTGCTGGGCAGACTGACCACTGGGAACCTCTGAGCTCTGCTGGTCCACTCTGTGGAGGAACCATGAAGGATTAGATCAACACAGGATAAAGATCCAGGAGTTTCTGCTCAAATAACTTCATCTGAATCAAGTCTGTCAAGTTTTAAACTCTCAGATTGTGAACATATCAGTAATTTTCAGTCTGTTTTCATGGACGTCCTTTCAGTGGTGATGTCAGGGATGATTTTGAAGAAGCTCATCAAACTGAACCATCAGCAGATCACTGCTCCAAAACCAGAACATGATCCGAGTCTCCCTCCACCACCAGAACACCAGCTTTACTAACGTGGTAGATCAGTGTAGTACAGATCAATAACTGATGAGTCATTTGATCAAAATCACTGAGTGCTTCACGTCTGACCCTCTGATGCTTCTGTAGACATTTTGCATATTTAATGAATGTCTGACAGTTTTACATTCATTCTATGAACACAGTGGAAATGTTGTGTTATAGTCTCCATGTTGTTTCCAGCATCATAAATTCTTAAGTTCAGAAAATTAGATTCTTTCTTCACAGCTGAAAAACAACAACATTTATTCTCTATTGAAATCTGCATCGTCCACTCCAAAGGTCACAATCTGAAGGTAACATCTGGTTTTGTTCCCTGTGGTTAACTCTGAGCATCAGTATGGTGGGATTTATCCACTACATCCACACCACTGTGGTTCAGTGTTGTCCTGATGGAGTAACAGCAGCCAGTATGATCCAGGCTTTAGCTGCTGGGTCTCTGTGTGACCTCTCAGACTGTTTAACAGATCAGACACAAAGAGAATCAGAGCAGCTCTGTTCTTTAAAGACAAACATGAACCCACTCAGGTCACACTTTCCCCACAGATATGAGCATCACTGTCCTCAAACAGCAAATGACCAAGTCGAACATTTGGATCTTTTCTCTTTCATTGTTTTCTTTTTAATGAATCTTTGTAACAATCTGAGGATGTTTCAGGTCATATTTATCCAGGAAACACAAACATGTAAAGGAGTCATCACAGCTCTCTGACCTCGTTGCTCCAGGTTCACCACTGAAGGCTGGATTATGATCTTTGGACCAGTCACTCCTCACAGACGGACAGCTGGACCCTGCAGACTGTGACCTCTGACCTCTGCAGACACAAACATGATTGAAGCAGCTGTGATCACACAGACTGCAGATAATGCAGCTGTTTCCTGTCAGTAACATCCTCTTAGATTAGAGTTCAGCTTTTTACAGGAAAACTGGACAAAACTGATTTTTGTTACAAACTCATTTTCATTTCCTCTCAGCTCACAAACACAGTCAGACAATCAACCAGAGTCAACACTGATTATAATGTCAGTGCAGAATTATTTCTGTTACTCAGTGAGTTCAGCTCTCTGACCTCGTTGCTCCAGGTTCACCACTGAAGGCTGGATTTAGACCTTTGGACCGGTCACTCCTCACAGACGGACAGCTGGACCCTGCAGACTCTGCTCTGTCCTCCTCTTCCTCCATCATCATCTTCAGTCAGTCTGAGAGGTAAACCACAAACACTCAGTGAGTTCACATTAACAGGAGGAACTGAGTTACAGTCGCTGACCTCTGACCTGTCATGTGACCATGAAACCAGGTCAATATGTCTGTAGGTTCAGTCATCCAGGTCATGTGATCTAAGGAGCTTGGAGAGAAAAGAGACGTCTTTAAGTTTCTGGAAGACGTTTCATCTGAGAAGCTTCTTCAGCTCTAAAACCAAACGGTGGAGAGTCCCAGATATTTAAACCTGAGAGGGAAAGAAAGCATGTCGCTGACCCACCACTGATGTTATTTCAAGGAGGAAACTGAGAGCCTTTGCACCAGGAGCACAAACATCAGCTCCAGCAATGATCCACTGATGTGTTTTTATTCCATGTATGAATGTTGTTATTGACAGAGATGACGTTTGTGTGTCAGTGATGCAGTGACTGTTGTTGTTACCTGTACAGGCTGGTTAGACTCTATGAAACAGATCATACAGATCTCTGCATGTTAGAAGAGACTATTAAAGGTCATGAATGAGACAAAGGCAGGGAGGCGTCCTTTACAGCTAAACAGCAGAGTGAGAGAACAGCCAGCACCTCTACATTTATCACATTATACAGCACATGTATGATACTGACAGGGATGAGAAGAATTTAGTGATTCTGATCCCATCATTGATATTACTTATTGATTCTCAGTAGCTCTGCTCTGACAGTCACCACCATCACTGAGCAGCATATCAAAGACATTTGTGCACATTAACTGCATGTTGTGGCTCAAATGTTTGTGCATGTTGGAGGCATTTCCTCTTTGTTGTGATCAGTGTTGGTCATTACTCAAAACAGTCATTATTACACATATTACACAGAACACTTTAATTAAAAGTAATGGAGTACGTTACTTCATTACTCCTCATAACATTACTTTGATGTTACTGTGTGAAATGAACAAATGAGCATGTAACAACATAAAGCTGAGGTACAGCCCCACACACCAACACAGATCCTGATGAGGTCACGTGATGTTTCTCTGAGTGTTTATGAACACAAATCAAAGATGAAACAGCACAAAGACACTTCAAAGTGATTCTACTGTAGAAACATGAACAGGTAGAAACCTGCAGCCTGACTGCTCATCACTTTGTTACCTGTTCAAGTTCAGCAGCAGCAGCTCACTTTATCACGGTGCTGGTCTGGGGTCAGTGTTTACTCAGCTTTAACTCACTCTGGGTTCTTGGCTAGCCTAGCTTTAGCTTAGCGTTAGCATGCTGTGTGCTAGCTTAGCGTCAGAGCTCTGCAGGTGTCTCGTGTGTAAATATTAATCACAGTGACAGTAAAGGAGGTAAAGGGCTGTGACGTCATCACGTACGCTGCGTCCTCTGTGGGCTCTGAGTGAACTCAAAGTACAAACTACAAGTACACAAACACGAACGTAGCTCAGAGTGGCGGACACACTCGGCCTCGTTGGTCCAGCTGTGAGTCCGTTACCGTGAACTATGGAGCGGCAGATTTGTGCTGAACTAAGCTGCACACAGCTGATGTTAGCCAGGAAACATTACACACTGACTTTAATGGAGAGACCGGAAATACAAACACACACAGTTTGTTGTGTGAAGAAATCAAACACGAGCTGAACAAACAGTAAAGTTCCTAAAGACAAACTGTTAAAGGAGGAAACAAAGCAAACTTACAGTTTCTTCACACACCAACAACAAGCTCCACTCCACACCTGGACACTAAACACGGACACACAGGTGAGCTGCTTCCTGGAAGGAGGCGGGGCTCCACCTGAAACTCAGCACAGGTGGGAGGGGCTCAGCTCTGTGTGTGCTGATGTGTTAACTTTAAAAATATGCCGTCTGACTGCTCAGACTGAGTCAGAGTAAAGTTCACATGCTGACGTGTGGAGACATGAAACCTTGTTGTAGCTGCAGGTGTGAACACACTGATCCCAGATCAGCTCTGCTGTATTTGTAACATGAACATTTCTGCTGCAAAGCTTCAAATGTTCAGCATGTTTCTCTGTTTCCAGTCTATAGATCCAGTCACACTTTCTACCTTCACCTGTGCAGTAAAGACTGAGAGCAGAGCTGAAAGCAAGCGTCCAATCAGTGAGCAGCATCAACACCTGAGCTTCATTCAGACTCTGTTATTGAAGATGTTGTTGGTACAAAGTTCATCTGCTGCTCACATGAATCCATGAAAGATTTATTTCACTGAATGTTTCTTCAAAGCTCATTTCAACCTGTTGAAGTCATGAATGAAAGTGCAGACTGAGAGTGGATCACATGATGTTTGAGGTGTGTCATGTGACATGTTCAGTATTGTCACACATGTCTAGATTGTCCCTGATATCATAACTGCTCAAACACTGATGATTATATTTGAAGAATTATTCCTGATGGCAGCAAAGTTTGAATGGAGCTCTCTGTCTGTGCTGATTTGTCGCCCTCTGGAGGTCAAAGCACAAACTGCATGATGTCACTGTAACCACCACAGTGACAGGAAGTGTTTTTATGACTGAAACACTGAAATGATGCTAACGGCTGTCGTTAGGCTCACTGACAGCAGTGCTGATGTGTTCATGTCAAACACTGGCTCAGGTCAGACTCCTTCATCCTTCTCCAGCGTGAGGCTGCCCTCAGACCCACAGGAGCTCTGACCTTTGACCTCCTGACCCTAACCATTTTAGTCTTGTTGCATCTGCAAATCCATCCAAACTGTAGCCGAGCAAAAGAAGCTGGAAGTTGTTCTATGAATGATGTTGTTGAAGGAGCTTGGAAAGAAAAGCGTCTGGACTTCTTTAAGTTGCTTGAAGAGGGACATGGACGTCTTAACACCCACTCACATCCTGGGACATTTGATCACAGGAAATCACATGATAGCGTGGGGCTAGATCTCACAATGGGTTCACCCAAAACCTTGGCTGATTGTGACCCACACCCGTTCTCACACCGTGGCTCGTGTGATTAGGTAGAGGATCAACAGGGGCTCCGTGTCCCTGAATTTAAACTGAATCTAAACACACCGTGCACAATGCCAAGTTAGATAATGGTTAAAAGAACAAGATAAGAATAAATCAAAAGATAAAATAAGGATAAGAAATAACTTAAAAAAATAAAATAAAAAGATAAATAACTGCAAATAAGTACAAATAAGTAACTGAAGACACGTGTGGTCTGCAGATGTCGATGTACATGGATGTACATGGAGTTTAATGTGCAAAATGAACTTAGTGTGCAAAGTGACCTGATGTGCAAACTGCAGTTTGAGGTCGGTCAGCTGTTCAGGAGTCTGATAGCAGTGGGGAAGATGGAGTTGTTGAGTCTGGATGTTCTACATTTCACACTTCTGAACCTTCGTCTCGAGGGCAGAGGTGTGTCTCTCCTCTGGACTCTGTGATGGTAGCTGCTCTGCAGAGAGGGCAGCGGGGTCCTGATGATCTTCTCCACAGTTGTTATCACTCTCTGCAGGCGTTTGCGGTTTGCAGTAGTGCTGCCGTACCATGCAGTAATGCAGCTGGTCAGGCTGCTCTCCACAGTGCAGCTGTAGAACCTGCTGAGGATCTTGGCCAACATACCAAATTTCCTCAGCCTCCTCAGGAAATACAGCAGCTGCTGAGCCTTCTTGACCAGCTGTGTGAGTTTGAGTCCCTCACTGACTCAAACTCCTTCAGTGACACTTGCAGCCTTGCAGATTAGTTTGCTGATCCTGATGCATCTCTGGAGCTGATGCTGTCCCCCAGCAGACAACAACAACATAGATGCTCTCACTAGTCCACTTTACCCTCTAATCACATCTCTGACATCTGCAGGTTGCTCCATAGAGACTCTTGTGCAATGCCAGGTGTTTGTGTTTGTCTGTAGGTACACATTAGATATGACCATAGACGCACACACACAAGTGAACACAGCAGCACAGATGGTTTCCACCTGCTTCCCTCTTTCTTCACACAACTGTGAGGATGATGAAGAGGTTTCAGGACGAGGTGGTCAGCAAGCACAGGATAAAGCAGGGCCATGAAACTCTCTGGTGCAGCAGATGTTTAATCAGACTCAGCTTTAGGCTTCTTTTCCCACCTGGCAGCAAAGTAACAGCTTCACTAATGTGAACAGTCACAATGTTAAACGTTTCTATATCTTCATATATTTTTATCTGTTGATGCTGCAGAATAAAGTCTGTTAACAGAGTGCAGGATGTGTAGAGCAGGTCCAGCTCTCCCTTTACTGTGTCCACTTTCATCAGCCCCTGTGAAGTGACACAGAGTGCATGTGTGTCTGTCAGCTGTTGTTTGTTGTGAAGGATGGAACAAATGAACACACACTTTTAGAGAAATCTGAAAAAGCAACACGTGCTTGGGCTCCTTCTGTGCTCGTCTTCATTAATGCTGATCTTTCTTTCCTGTTTGTTCTTTGGCACAAGCTTCAGTCTTTTCTCCCAGGGCTCCTTCACACTTAGAAACACACCTACATTCATTTATACACAAACATCATGAAACAAAGGCTTTGTAAAAGAGGACACGAGATCCTCTCTGAACAGCACATTCATATCAAACACAGGACTGAACAGGATATACTGAGTCTGTGCTGTTTTCATTGTTACTTGCTGAGTATTTTTCCAGTGTTTGAAATGTGACTCAAGTCTGATTCTTCTACTGTGTGTGAACTCTAAGCAGCTGCATTAAACAGCTGCTTTTCAAACCAGGCTCAATCCTATGACTCTGTGAATGTAAACTTTTGTCACCTGCATGAATAACAATCCTTGATCTAGTCAGGACTGCAGTGCTCCTGTGATCCCAGCTTATAGATGGAGGCTAGCATGAGAGGCTCAGCAGCTAAAGCAGCACACCTGGGTCTCCCAGCCTATTAAAAGCAGCCCTTTGCTTCACCTGCTTCACTAAACATTATTATTATTATTTAAGCAGAGTGGTGTGATTCATGTAGGCATTGCTGTGTGACAGGAGGACTTTTCTTGAAACAGCTCGTGTGACGTGAGCTGACGTAAAAACAGTGATGTTAGCTTGATTCTCTTGGCTAAAACTATTTTAAAAAGAGGGTCAATCATGCAAATCTGCCAATAGAAGCCAAAGTTACAGCCCCTCAGAGTTTAAAGAGAAAAGGCAGGTTTCCAACACTCGGTTGTGCAAAGGGAAACAGGCCCACAGTGCCTGAGTGTGTGGGTAATTCTTCAAATAATATTCAAAAGCAAACATTTTTAAGCATGTAAATAAAATTCAATCATTTCTGCTCTTCAATACCTAAGAAATGAAAACTGGCAGATGGTCCCAAAATGTGAAACGCCTGGCTATCTGTGCATTTAGTGCTGCAAGTTTTCACTGTTTACCTTCAGAAGCATAAATCTCTGCACAGATAATGTTCATATGTGGATTCCTGGTTTCTGCAGTTAATTGTGACCCAAAGCGTATTTTTAAAGTGGTTCCAGGCAATAAAGCCTAAAAATAAATACATCTACTTCCTTTTTCTGTGTTCCAGCCTCAGTGACTCTGACACAGTGCTGTAATATTTACACCTCTGATGAAAACAGAGTTTGTAGTTGCAGAGAAATACTCGACTCATTTTGGGCATTTACGAGCAGGAACCTCAGAAAGCCCCTCGCTGCTTCACTGGTTAAGAAGCAAAGCAAACATTAGTTCACAGTGATGTTAATTAAGGCCCAAAGTTTAGGAACGAACGTCAGCACTTCACTAATGAATGTAATGCTGATTCATGTGCTTGTTTTGTAATGTGCATGTTGTGCGTTGCTATTTCCCATATTCTTTGGCACTGATAGATGAAGAGTCTCAGGCAGGACCGAGGCTGCCAGCTGCTGACAGTGAGCAGGGAGAGAGCAGCAGAAGCTGGGCAAGAGCAGGGCACCTTCAGCCCCCTTCATCAGTCAGAAATCATTTGGGTGTCTGTGTGAAATGTCTGGTTTTTAAAATCTTTTTGTAGACATATTTATTAAATGTTTAACAATTATATAGAAGAAAGACAATGTAAAGAACAAAACATGACAAAACAAAAATGAGTTGAAGTTATGAACTGTTTCTGAGAGACAAATAACACCAGGATCCTTTTTGTGTAGCTGACAGCTGGTAACTGTGCAGGGGCGGGTCTAGCAAAGTGTTGCCAGGGGGGCAGGTAGGGCATTAACAGGGAGAGGGGGGCACAAAGACATACTTTTCTTTCTTATTCTCATTTAAAATGTCTCACTTTTAATAAATAATTATCTGAATCTTACAACAAACGTTTTCATCTGATGTAAAATGTATAGAAATCCATTATTGTACATAGTCATTTTTTAGGGTCCCATCATAATTTCTTCAGAAGTAAGTACTGCATATGATGCCAGTGTTTCCCACATTTTCTAGATTCTGCACCAGTACTGTGTGTAAAATGCATCAAAAAGTCCGTTTGATTCTTTCTCAGCTGTCTTTCTGTCTCCTTTCACTTTTTAAAGGTCGCCATGTTAGAAAACATATTTTGCCCTGCCGTGCTGTTTATTGATGTGGCAAATGAAAGGTTTATGAAAATATATCTAAATCTGTCATCAGTAATCAGCAATGATCATGTCTCACCTCTAGTCTCTGTCTTAATGTCAGGTTTCCACCGTGTGTTGTAGATGTTCAGGAGGTTAACTCGACCAACAGTCTACTTCCTGTTTAGAATACCAGGACAGGGAGGATGGTGCAGGTTTAAGTTTATTAGACTGATGCATGTATACCAACAAGACAGCGTCCATCACTGTGACAACAGCGTTTGTTTTCATTCAAAGGCTTTATGGTTTTTCCTTTAATACCTGGGGGGCCGGTCTCCAGTCAAAATGCCCGGGACCATTTTTTGTCCCAGTCCAGCCCTGGTGTCAGATCTGCATGCAGTGTCAATGAGACGATCAACAACAGATCAGACAAAACACTCAGGCGGACACTCCTCTGTAGAAGGAAACATGGAGAGTGTGAGGTAATCAGTGCACAACATCACTTTGTATTTCAGGCTGTTTTTATATAGAACTTCAGCACCAATGTAAAAGTTCTGGTTTTAGGAAGATGAAGAACATTTTCAGGAAGGATGCCGTCTGCAAGCAGAGCTGCTTGAACCTCAGCGCTGAGGTCCAGACTACTTCCTGTGAAGCCACGTGATGTAAATCTGCTGCTGTAACTTCACAGTTTACTGAAGCTAAATGCAACGTTACCATATAATCTGTTTTCAACAAAGGTTTCACTCCGTCCGGTGTTGATGGAATGATTCAGGCCGTACTCGTCAGGCTTCCCGTCGACCACACGCATTTCAGTAACAAACCCCGTGACTGACAACAAGGGAAACAGCAGAAGAAAAGATGTGAAAAATACTGGATGATGATGATGGAGGATTAACCGCGGTGGCTAAACTGTTTCCTGTCTTTGTGGGCGTACTCACAGGGAAGTTTCCAGGCACGTCAGTCTTGGTGGCTAAAGTCTCCATTTTCCAACATGTATCGCTACAGGTGCAAAGACACAACATTAATCATCAGTGTAAATATTTTAATGCTGTCCAAACGGTGTTTGCTTTGTCTGTCCTCTCGCACTCACAGAGGAAACGAGGACGCCACCTTCAACCCATCTTCAGTTGGCTCAACCATGGCCGGACTTCCTGTTGGCTTTGTGACAGCAAACCACTTGAAATGAGAGCAAACTGCAGTCAAGCACCACTTACAGCAACCTGTGGACACGCAAATGGAAAGCACTGAGAATCATACAGAAGCATAAGAGCTGTTTATTGTAACACGTGTGTGTGTGTGTGTGTGTGTGTGTGTGTGTGTGTGTGTGTGTGTGTGTGTGTGTGTGTGTGTGTGTGTGTGTGTGCACATTAATAATACACTGATGTATGTTAGTTTGATTTATGCTATAAATCTCTATATCTGAGAAAACAATTGCAGAATTTTACATCAAAGTTTCCAAAGCTGATGTTTTGTTGTTCACACTGTTTTATATTCATATGTCTGTGAAGGTTCTCAGTCATCCAGGTCATCGTAGTCAAAGGAGCTTGCAAAGAAAAGCGTCTGGACTTCTTTAAGTTACTTGAAGACGTTTCACCTCTCATCCGAGAAGCTTCTTCAGTTCTAAGGTCAAATGGTGGAGAGTCCCAGATATAAACCTAGTGGGAGTGTCCCCCCACAGAGGGACAAAAGGACCCCTGATGATCCTCTAATCGCCTGAGCCAAGGTGTGAAAATGGGCGTGGGTCCCAATCAGCCAGAGTTTCGGGTGTGTTCATTGTGAAACCTGGCCCCACCTTATCATGCGAATTCCTGAGGTCAGATGGCCCAGGATGTGAGTGGGCGTTAAGGCGTCTGGGAAGGGATCTCAAAACTGGATTATAGATGGCAGAGAGTTGGTGTCGTAAACCCCGCCTCTGTTCAAAGATGGTCGCTCACAGTGGACATAGATGCTTCTTTCACTCCTCTTTCAAACCATCTGTCCTCTCTGCCCAAAATGTGAACATTGGCATCCTCGAAAGAGTGTCCTTTATCCTTAAGATGCAGATGGACTGCTGAGTCTTGTCCTGTGGAGGTGGCTCTTCTATGTTGTGCCATGCGCTTGTGAAGTGGCAGCCACTTGGCAGCCACAGTGATAAATGGCTGAGATGGCTGCAGCTGTACGTGTGAGGTACCTACATATTTCAAGATGAATTTGCAGAGATGTCATGTTTGGTGCTTACAGACATCACACTGCATTTTGTGATTTCGTAGCTATTGTTGTGATATTTCGGAGCTTCCCATGATCACCGTGACAGTCATTCATTTTAACATAACCTTTCTATTCCTTTCAGGGATCCTCATTTTTTTGGTACGGAAGATCAGCAGCTGTGTCGACAGGCAACAGGTAACGGCATGCTTTTCTGTTAGTACTGTAGACCTTGGTCTGGTGCTCTTTTTTAGTTTAACACAGTATTTTCATTTGCCGAAGTGTAAAAAGCTTGTTCCAGGAGAAACAAACTTTAGTGAGTTCTGCAAAATGATTCCCACCATTGCACACTCTGTCAGCCTCCAGTGTGCCCTTTTTTTGTCCTTTAACTGAAGAAAGTCGGTAGTCAGAACATATGAGATAAGTGAGATCCTAATTTTGCCTGCTTATTTCAAGATACAACATTTTCACAAACTGCTGTAGGATAACCTTGCTATTTGTCTTTTCCAACACTTCTACATTCATCCATATTTCCTTGTCTGCTTCTTTCCAGGTGAAAAGTACCTGAAATGGGTGAAAGATTTTGTTTCCAAAAACAAAAGCATGTGCGTTCACCTGAAGAAGCCAAGTGGTGCTGACCTGTGGATAGAAGAGCTTGAGAACACCAAATACAACGGGGATGATGATGAAGTTAACGCCTGGGGAAAATTCTACCTTCCCGAGATTGTAAAAATGCAGGTTATTGGTGTGGTAAAGGGCACCTCATGTCCATGTGACGAGCTTGTGCTGATGACGTGTGAGGACAAAAAGCTGTACGGCTATGACGGAGAGGAGCTGCATCTGGTGGCTTCCAGTTTCCTGGAACTATGTGACAAAACGATAGAGTATCCAGCATCCAAGCGCTACTACAATGGAGAGGCCTTCAAAGATATGGTGAGAAGTTAGACTGCTAAGAATAAGACTGGGGATGCCTAGTGTTAGAGATCAATCACCTGAGCTTTTCTTTGTATTGTTGTGTGTTCTGTTTAGACTGAGGAGGACTGGAAAAAAGTTAAGATGAGTGATGTGGGGAGGAAACTGCAGGAAGAACATAAAAAGCTGGTAAATGAAACCCAGTCAGCGTTCGTAAGCCTCATATCATAGGTGGGTATTGGAGCTGAGTATCATCACTGATTTCTAGAACCTGTTCAATTCCAATTCACAAGGTCCCAATTAGATTCCATTTAATTCTTACTCAGAGAGTCAGAAACATTATAATTCTGATCATTTATCAGTACTGACACTTGTGAAACTTCATCAGAGGTGTGAGCATCACAGCAGATGCTTTTGTGTCAAAGTAACTGAGGATAAAACACAAAACCATGAAGCAGATTTTCCTGGCCTAGCTTTTTACAGTAGATAACCTTAAAAATATTATTCTGCAGTAGAACAAAAGCAGACGAGAACCACGACTCAACAAATGTACATTGGCTGATGCTGCTGAAGTGATTCAGAGGTTTTAATAAGAGGTTTTAATAGAGACACAGCAGAGCATTTTGCAGTTTCACTTAATTTGAAAAAAATAAATAAAATTTGGTATTGAACAGCAGAAATGAGGCTGTCTTGTCGGAAGTCATTAAAAAAAAAATGGCTGTAAACAACGGTAGACTGCTTCATAACAAGCAAGCGAATAATGCCAAAAACAGAGATTTGAGATGGGAAACGGTGTTCTTAAAGTACACTGAGAGAGGCAGAGAGCTGTGCTGTGTTGTTTTTCTGTGTGTGTTTTAATGGTGGTGGAAGCAAACCAGCAAAAGTAAGAGGGAATTCATGACAATGTTTATGTCAAGCGAAATGTGTCTTCTTTTGCTGCTGGTTTGGTTAGAGAGAGACAAAACGTGCAGCTTCAGGATCTGAGCAGCTTTCAGCACCAACGGCATCACAGCTCAGACTTGGATTCAGGATTAAGCCCTTTATGTTTGACTGTAGTGATTGTAGCTCTGTCCTTGTTATTAATCGCTTTAGTCAAACACAGCTATTGTTTGCTGGGATGTGTGTATCCTTGACAGTTTGTATCTCACAGTTATCAAAGACACTGTGGATAATCATCAAGAGATTGTTGTTCTCTTAATAATGACCTATTTGATTGTTTGTTTTTTCTTCTTCTTACAGATTCTGGTATTTGGCCAAAAGAGAGCTTCACAATTCTTGGCTTCACCTGTGGTAGAAAAATGACTAAAGTTATGCAACACTCTCTAAAATTAAAGCTATGCAACGCTTTAACATGAATGGCGAAGGAGTGCATCTCTTTCACTGTCTCTTCCTGTCCTCTTCTCAGTCTTTGTTGTGGCACCTCTGCTATGTGTTATAGAAAGCACTTGGAATCATATTCAATACAAAAACACCAAACTCGTGGGATTGCCCTAGCAAGCAGTTGGTAAAAACTAATTAAAACTGATATATATCAGCTTCACTTTCTAGCTGCAAAAGCACGTTTCTGCAAAAGCATGCAGTTTCCTGTCAGCACTTTTTGGCACAGAGTGTACTCAGAGTTAGGCCTTTCTTATATAAAGCAATATAATCAGCATATAAACATTTAAGATGATAAATTTAAAGCTCAACAGTAACTGCTATAAATATTATAACTACACATGTAGTGCTTTTGCTTAAGTAAATTATAGTTGGGATCATAATAAGAAAACGTGTTTTTATTTTCTGTGTACCCTGGGTACAGACCAGTATAAAAATGGGATTCTTCCCAATAAATGCTGTCTGATAATGCTTCATATTGCATTAAACACTAGATATGTAAGCAAACAAACAAAAACCCATAGAAGCCAGTTTTAATTATTAAATGTGACAATTACATGGAGATGGAAAGTAAACATGCTTATACACGTCTCTGTGATTACAGAAAATCCACACAGATGCTGTCAGAGCAGAGAATCTTTGATTTATCAGAATGATGAATGCAAATGATTTCATGAAATCTCACTCTTGTTCTGGGTTGTAAAATTCACCTGTCCAGTTAAACCGAATCCTTTGCAACACGGTTCTAAGAACCCTACCAACCTCATCCTCAGCTCTCTGCCTGTTGTCCTTTTCAGCTGAGTATTCATCCACATGTGTTTCAACTTCTCTCTCATTTTCAAGCAAATTGCTCAGGCTCTCAGCTTCAGCACAGTTACCATATGGCCACTCTCTGAGGTCTTCTGTGTTCAAGCCAAACAAATTCTTACATGATCTGCAAGGCTTCATTCTGGCACCATCACGGAGACAAAAAGCCTCACACCTGATATTTCCAGGTACTTCAATTGTTCCATCAAAGTAATCTTTCTGGACTGTGTTTGGATAATAGGTCATCACCGCACCAGATACATATTTATGCCATTTGCTAAGACAGGAGGCAGCAATCATAATTTTCCCAGCGTTAGGACCTTTGGTGGACATGGAGACTCCGCAGTACCTTTCTGATTTGTTGGTTTGGGATTTTTGAGAAATGCAGATGGTGGACGAGACGAAAGCTGTTTTTTTATTATTCTCTTCTAAGTCCAAGTCTGTGAGGAGATCTTGCAGACTCTGCTTTATTTGCTCTTCATTCTCTGAGTTATTTTGCAGGACGATCTGAAAACAGTTACAGATCTGGTCAAAGTGTTGCACCTGATTATATAGTTGTTTTTCATAGAAAGTTGATCAACATGTTTGTTTCGCTGCTTGACTTATTTAACTATGCAGGACCATTGGATGCTTTTGGTTTAGACATTTTAAGATAGGGGGTGAAACAAGTCACAAAAATCTATTTAATTTTAAATCAATAAGCAAAAATCCATCTTTGTTCTCACTAATTTATAATTAAATTTGCTAATTGACCTTTTTTTTTCTATTTTGCTATGCCGGGCTGTCAAAACACGCTGAATTTAGAGTCTTTGAGCTTAACAGATCCAGCAGCTACACAGTGACAGCATCATATACGCCTTGAAGACTGTAAGCATCTCCAATAATGAGTCTGTTAGACATTATTTAGAACTAACAAATTCTGAAGCAAGTCTCCAGCTCTCCTGCAGTCTCTGTGTTTGGTGGAGAAGTATAGCTAGAAGCATATGTTGAAGTATAAGGTACAGTATGGATTTTCTTTGGATTTCTCAGTAAAAAAGCACTTTGCATTATACTTTCCTAAAAACTGGAAGTTTGTCAGATTGACTGAAAATGTGAGAAGAGTTATCTTACCATGTCGAGCACACAGGAGAAGGGACTTCGCCTGGGAAGCTGAGTCGAATACAACTTTAAAGGCCTGGGATATCTTCTCATTAAAGAACCCAAAACAAAAGGATTAGGGAAGATTTCTTCTGGAGAAAAGGGGATGTTGTTGATTTTGCCCAGAAACAACATGCTGTGAAGGATCTGTTGAGTGAAAACATATTTGCTTATTGTTAGTAGTGATAAACAGGACTGTCTTAAAAGTGTCAAAGGTAACACACCTCATCCACCAAGTGTTGACTTCCCGGAGTCATGTAAGAGCCCCGAACCATCCTCTTGGTAATCTTGTAGGCATTAGTTTTGAACCTCCTTTGAGAAATTGTTGTCTTCTAAAATGATAATGATCGAGCAGTTAGGGATTTAAAAACACAGGAGATCTGATAACTTTGGCTACAGCAGAGTCTGCAGACATACCTATTTTGCTCTTGGTCGGCCTATTTTAAACATGAGAGACAACATAGTTAGTGAAATGTTGATAACATACAATGACTATCATTGGTGGCTGAAAAGATGCCAGGTAACAAGTGAAAAGCTGCTACTTACCATCGCCACAGTCTAAGAATGAAACAGGAAACACTGAGCGAGTTGCCTCCATCTTAAAGCTGTTGATCATGTGATTTAAAGGAAAGCCACACCCAGCTCTTTCCTGGAATTTTACTCGACTGTAGAAAACTGCTCCATTTGCCCCGCCCACCCATGATCTTTAATATCTACCAAAAACAACCTTTTGGTTGTCAGTAACCAGCCGATCGTTTTCGCGATTAAAAAGTGGCTTTTTGCGGCGGCGTTCCCACCGCGAGCAGAACTCCGGCTCAAAAACCGCTGTTTTTGAACACTTTTATTTACTTAAGCACTTTAATGGGCTTACTTTGAAACAAAGTGCGATTGAATGATTATTGTTATGTGTTGCCTTGAATTCGGCTATGCTGTCTGTTAGACAGCTGTTTTCCTTTATTGTTGTTTTTGTATTGTTTGTAGCGAACGCTACTGGAATGTATAGATTAAGCTACGTAGCCAAGATAATTAATAATTTAACTGTTGTACATTGGTTGATGATGATTTGCATTGTTACATAGGCTTGCAGAAAAATATATTTGTTTACCGGTAAACTGAATCGAACTTGATGTGCTAATGGACGTTTTTCTGACCTACAGGTCAGGTTTTGTTCCCTCCCTTTGAATTAATCTTCTTCATATTGAAGTGGCGAGCCGGTAGGACCATTCTTTGTTTCCCCTCTTTCCCCCACTTAGCCGTCTTTGGATTACGGACATATTTCCCCATTTGTATGAAGCTGGACTCTAAGGAGGAATACCTTAAAAGTGAACTTTAAAAAGAAGAGGACCAAAAAGGACTTTTGCACAGAAAGATCACAGCATTGATTTATTATTTAATTGTGGGCATTTATGTTGTGTGTTGTGTTAATTATTTTGTTCCATTTCCCCTTTCCTCCATTTATTCAATATATTTTTGGTACAAGATATTGCAGTCTTTGGTCTCATCATTCACACCATCTAGGCTCCATAAAGAACTATTTCTTCTGCGCGTCAGTCAGTAAACTCATCCATTGAAATAAACTAGTCCTTAAATAACTTTGAGTTACACAGTGGCAAATGTAATAGAGAAAGACACAGGGCCACCTGAAATCTGTCGTCCTATCTGATTCAAAACCAACATGTAGGAGAATCTGGAATCTTTGATTTTGAGTTAAAAATAAAATATGGGTAAAATGCAGAAATGTTTTTACTAACATGTACTAACAGAGACTTGGAGGAGAGAGACCTAATGTTTAATAATCCACATTTCACTGTTTTACTCTTTGGTTCAGATGTGGATACTGTATTGTTCTTTCTTTGTAATTGTTTATGTTTAAGTTGTTTGTTGCTGGTTTTTAGTTTGTTTTTTGTCTGTTTGGAAGCTGACACAGTCTCTATGGAGATGGGTTTTTGGGGGGTAGCAGGAGGAGAGAAGCTGCAGAGAGGCGTGTAAGACTGCAACTCTGCTTCCTGGTCCCAACTCTGGATAGTCATATTTTGGGGGGTTTAATAAACTACTACTGCATGATGTAAAGCTGAAGTATGACACAGCTTTATGAACCTCCTGTTATCCTGGTAGACGAGTACAGCAATAAATCTTTTACTTGAACATCTTCTGGCTCCAATAAGCTTTGAAATGTGACCATGAAGTTAGAGACACACTGACTGAAACCCACAGCTGTGACTGTGGATCACATCCACACACAGTGTAGCTGCTGTCTCTGTGTGAGGTCTGTGTATATATGTACATATTTATGCTTATATTCATATTCTCTTATTCCCCTTTATTTGATATCCTAATTCTGTGCTGTGTAAAAGTTTGTCGGTGTTCTGCTGCTACAAACTGGATTTCCTGGAGGATAAACATGAGGGATTCATAAAGTTCTATCTCTCTGTTAAAATCCCCCAAAATAAATGAAGTGTGAATTTCAGGCAGACGTGTTTTTAAAAGAGTCTCTTTAATGGAAAAATGTGTTTTTAAAACCAGCCAATAGGAGCGTCTGTGGATATCAGCTGAGGCTGAACGCAGGAACACCATCACATATAAATACACAGAATTAAATCACTAGATAAAAGACGTCATTAAATAAGGATCGAATCAACATGTCAGAGGTCAAAGGTCAGTCAGAAGAGGTGTGGTTAAACACTGGCAGTGCAGTGACCTAATGCAGTTTGGTTACCGCCACGGGAAAAGCCCCGCCCCCTCTGAGCCTCCGCTGTGTCCTCAGCACATCCAGGAGCAGCAGGTCAGAGGGGGCGGGGCCATGTCAGGACTTATTTTAAGTAAAATTTAAAGTGGAGCGACGGCAGGAGTCACACAGCAGTAACCAGCTCTGTCTGCCAGGGTCAAAGGTCAAACAAGTCCTGCAGCTGACCCACACACAGACTTACACTGATCCACAGAGAGTGATGAATCCACACATCACTCGGCTGGAGGAAGCTGGGGTTCCACACCGTCCAATCAGAAACCAGTGTTGACGCTGAGACCCGTCTCTGTAACAGGAAGTCCATGAACAGGCAGACCCTCTGCAGCAGGCTGACCTGTGACCTCTGAGACAGAGGGAGGAGTTTGTGTCAGCAGGGGGCGCTGCAGCATCGCCTGAGAGCTTTAAGAACAACAGCAATAAACAGGAAGTGAAAGTCACACTTCTGTTGGTGTGCGTTATCAGCAGACCCCACCCTCTGCAGGAAGCTGAGATAAGAAGCAGCCAATCACAGAGCAGAGAGCATGTGACTTCCTGTTCCTGCTGTTACTGTGACAACAGCTCCTGGGACAGAGAGCAGCTTTCTAAAGAGGAAAGATGCTGCTGTCACCCCCGGGTGTCATGTGACCCACCTGATGTACCGATTTAAGACTGTAAGAACAATAATAACAACATGTTTTAGTCAGGTGATCCATGCAGAGCAGATCCATGTGACCAAACACAGCTGGATCACATGTTTCCTCTCCTGGAAACAGAAAGCCTTCATGTATAAAGGCTCATGTACCCACTGAGCCCTGCTCTCAGATCTGTGAGGCTTTAACAAACAACAGTTTAAAGTCATGTTTAGCATCTTCTGTCAGTGTGGAAGGTCACACACTTTCCTGAGTGTTGAACCCTGAACTACTAGCTGTTCATGTCAGCCTGGACATAAATACAGACCTGCCTGCTGTCATAGACCCCAGCACTCACATGTTACTTATAAGTGACTCATATGTATGCATGTATATATTGTGTATGTTGTGCTATTTCTTACTTAGTGTGTTGTGTCTTTGTTCCTGTTTGTGCTGCAGCACTGTAACCTAAATAATTTCCCCTGGGGATCAAAAAAGTATTCTGATTGTGATTAAATGAAAGCAGTCAGAGCAGAGGACGGTGATGTAAGGAATGGGATTTTAATCAGCCAGTCTCCTTTAACTCTCAGCATCACAAAGTAATGTGGTAACATCTGGACTGATGTGTTTACTGTCAGCTAGTTTAAATGCTGTAGGCTGCAGCCGCTGCTCTAACACTATAACTGTAACAGGGCTCAGTGCTGCTTCTAACAGTCTGAGCTGCTTCAGGCTTTATTTGTGAGGAGCACAGCAGCTTACAAACACGTGGCTGGGCCTGGACCCAAAGGAGTGTTTGTTAAAGCCTGCAGTGAATCCAGCAGCAGAATGATGGAAATGCAACACAGCAATGATGAAGAGGAGCAGCATTAAAGCCAAAGTCCAGTTCATACAGTTAGGTCCATAAATCAAATAAGGGAAAATAAAATGTTGTTGGATGCACCTGTCTGCACCCTTAATGCTCTCTGGTCGCTATGGTAACGCGTAAACATTTCTTTCAAAATAAGACACACGACTACAACACGGGAAAAGACCCAGGGAAACGAAGTTAACGATAAAAACCCTGAAAACCATTGTTGGATTTATATTTTATCATTGTCATTGTTATTGGGGAATATCTAACCATATATGCTCAGAGGTGTAGAACCAATTGTGTAATGATAGTAGTCTTTAAAGACTTTGTGTGACTCCAGAGTGTTCTGGCATTCACACCCACGTCCTGGGATCATGGGAGAGGTGCTACCTTCTTATTGTTTTGTGGTAGGATGTCTGTTTTAGTCTAAGTGCCTTTTGTTTAGATGAACTGCTGGACTTCCAGACCAGCAGGTTTAGGGAAGTCGTTTATGGGTCACACTCTGACTCCACACACACACACACACACACACACACACACACACACACACACACACACACACACACACACCTACATAACATACAGACTAGTACCTTTGTTCACGTGTATGTTAATGAACCTCAATAAAAGAACAGTGTTACGAGGGAACGGACGAGAGCAACTGTGGTCAAGCGAAGGAACGGCATTGGTCCAGTTCTCTCCCGTGCACGAGAAACAGAAAGAACTACTCGTGTCTTGGGTGAACCCATTGTGAGATCTAGCCCCACGCTATCATGTGATTTCCTGTGATCAAATGTCCCAGGATGTGAGTGGGCGTTAAGACGTCCATGTCCCTCTTCAAGCAACTTAAAGAAGTCCAGACGCTTTTCTTTCCAAGCTCCTTCAACAACATCATTCATAGAACAACTTCCAGCTTCTTTTGCTCGGCTACAGTTTGGATGGATTTGCAGATGCAACAAGACTAAAATGGTTAGGGTCAGGAGGTCAAAGGTCAGAGCTCCTGTGGGTCTGAGGGCGGCCTCACGCTGGAGAAGGATGAAGGAGTCTGACCTGAGCCAGTGTTTGACATGAACACATCAGCACTGCTGTCAGTGAGCCTAACGACAGCCGTTAGCATCATTTCAGTGTTTCAGTCATAAAAACACTTCCTGTCTCTGTGGTGGTTACAGTGACATCATGCAGTTTGTGCTTTGACCTCCAGAGGGCGACAAATCAGCACAGACAGAGAGCTCCATTCAAACTTTGCTGCCATCAGGAATAATTCTTCAAATATAATCATCAGTGTTTGAGCAGTTATGATATCAGGGACAATCTAGACATGTGTGACAATACTGAACATGTCACATGACACACCTCAAACATCATGTGATCCACTCTCAGTCTGCACTTTCATTCATGACTTCAACAGGTTGAAACGAGCTTTGAAGAAACATTCAGTGAAATAAATCTTTCATGGATTCATGTGAGCAGCAGATGAACTTTGTACCAACAACATCTTCAATAACAGAGTCTGAATGAAGCTCAGGTGTTGATGCTGCTCACTGATTGGACGCTTGCTTTCAGCTCTGCTCTCAGTCTTTACTGCACAGGTGAAGGTAGAAAGTGTGACTGGATCTATAGACTGGAAACAGAGAAACATGCTGAACATTTGAAGCTTTGCAGCAGAAATGTTCATGTTACAAATACAGCAGAGCTGATCTGGGATCAGTGTGTTCACACCTGCAGCTACAACAAGGTTTCATGTCTCCACACGTCAGCATGTGAACTTTACTCTGACTCAGTCTGAGCAGTCAGACGGCATATTTTTAAAGTTAACACATCAGCACACACAGAGCTGAGCCCCTCCCACCTGTGCTGAGTTTCAGGTGGAGCCCCGCCTCCTTCCAGGAAGCAGCTCACCTGTGTGTCCGTGTTTAGTGTCCAGGTGTGGAGTGGAGCTTGTTGTTGGTGTGTGAAGAAACTGTAAGTTTGCTTTGTTTCCTCCTTTAACAGTTTGTCTTTAGGAACTTTACTGTTTGTTCAGCTCGTGTTTGATTTCTTCACACAACAAACTGTGTGTGTTTGTATTTCCGGTCTCTCCATTAAAGTCAGTGTGTAATGTTTCCTGGCTAACATCAGCTGTGTGCAGCTTAGTTCAGCACAAATCTGCCGCTCCATAGTTCACGGTAACGGACTCACAGCTGGACCAACGAGGCCGAGTGTGTCCGCCACTCTGAGCTACGTTCGTGTTTGTGTACTTGTAGTTTGTACTTTGAGTTCACTCAGAGCCCACAGAGGACGCAGCGTACGTGATGACGTCACAGCCCTTTACCTCCTTTACTGTCACTGTGATTAATATTTACACACGAGACACCTGCAGAGCTCTGACGCTAAGCTAGCACACAGCATGCTAACGCTAAGCTAACGCTAAGCTAACACTAAGCTAAAGCTAAGCTAACACTAAGCTAACACTAAGAGTTCTTACAGACACGAGTTAAAAAGCTGCTTTTAGTGTGTGATCAGAGTCCAGGACTGAGAGCAGCAGCAGAGCTGATGGATGATGAATTACTGGATGGAAGAAGCTTCTCATTAGCAGTGAATCAGTGTGTGTGCAGTTCTCTGCAAACTCAGCAGCAAGAATTAGTGTGAAGCTTTAACTCTGCTGATCCTCTTTGAATCCTGGATCAGCTGAAACGTTTAAAATGTTGTTCACACGGGTTGGACTGACTGAAGCTTCCAGTCACAGTGACTCAGTGTGTGTCAGTGAATGCATCGTGTGTGCTTCAGGCTCCATCTAGTGGACTGATAGCAGAGCAGCTGATGGCAGCTTCCTCTGCCTCACACTGCTGTCTGACTGCATCCAGCTGACACTGAGATGAAGCAGGAAAGAAGCGGCTGATATTTGGACAGCACACATGATGAAAGGAGGATTTCAGCTGATGTGCACATGAATGATTTGTGTTTCCTCTGCAGGTAGAAAGTGTGTGTGAGCTGATGTGAATTGAGCAGCATGGATCAGTGTGAGGACAGAGAGGAGGGAGTCCCTCCCTCTAAAAGCACTCTGTGTGGGGAACATGAGAGCCAGACCAAAGCTCAGAGGTGAGATGACCATCTCTAACTGTCCATGACTCTTCTCCATGTCACAGCTCAGCACTCACATCACTGCTGCATCATTATTCACAGGAACCAGCCTGGACCTCCACCCAGCTCTGTGTCCTCTAAGAGCAAGCGGGTGAAGCATTTCTTTCGTAATTTAGGGCAAAAAAAGTCATCTGACGAAAAGTAAGTTCATGTCAGTATTAAAATGTTTGAAATTTTAATCAGCTTTTACTATTTAACAATTTATACTTTATTTATACTTTTTATGTAATGTATTGGACACATTGGATGTGACACATGTTTCATGTTCACTTACTTTTAGCGTCAATCAGAAACCACCCAGCTCTGTGTCCTTACAGAGTGATGCGTCTGCTGGTCGCTTCATTGATTTTAAAGTCCAGCCTGTGTCTGCTGCAGAGAGGTGAGCTGTTAGCAACATGAACTCTTTGATTAAACTGCTTGATGTTGTTGGATATAAACTACAAACACGTCGTTCCCTCAGTCCCATTTAAACTGTCTTTTAAAACAAGCCTTTGGTTTCTAAACAACTGAAAACCCACTTCAGCAAACAGGAAGTGATCAGAGCGTCCGTCCACTTCCTGTCAGGCCCTGCAAACATTTCATATTGAAGAAAAGTAGTTGATATCTCACATTTTTACTCCACCACATTCAACCATTTTGACATTTTACAGCATGAAACTCTTGTCACATGACTCCTGTTATGTTATAGAGTCATGTGACCACCAGGGAGGGATTTGTATGGATGAAACACATTCAAATCAATCTGATTCATCAATGGAAACATTTTTGGTGTAAATGCAGCAACACTGAAAACGCTGAAGATAAAAACACAACAGATGAAATATGAACAAATCGAGGCTTTGAATACACGTGTGTGTGTTTGAGACACAGAGATAAATGGATTGTGTGTCTGTCCTATTGCTGCGTGAGGGTTTTATTGTAGATTTTGTGCGTGTACACTTTTGACCACGAAGGTGTTGAAAGGGCGTAAAACAGTTGGAGGCACCAGAGTGAACACTAGTGCTGTCAGTAGATTAAAACATGACTAATTAATGACACAATCTTCTGTCATTAATCCTGATTAATCACAATTACTTGATCAATAGCTGCAGTTACATTTTTCCAACTTTATATTTAAGCCTGTAACAGACGTTTACACCATATAATGAAGTCAATGCAGAATAAACACAAAGAATGTTAAACGCTTCAATTCAAAGAGACTTTGAATAGTTTTCAGTCTTTAACTCAGCTTCTCTGCTGTAAATACAACTTTGTAACAAACATATATACTAAAAGCTAAGTGTGCACTAATATATAATAATATATAATCTATATTACTGCTGTTAATGAAAATGTTTAATCAGACTCATCACAGGGTTACTGTGGATTCATTTGGATTAATCACCATTAAACATCATTTTTAATGTAAACGAATCAAAGTTCATTTCATGAGCAAACAGACTCGAGAGAAAAGGGCAAATTTACACACTTAACATGTTTATTGAACATGTAAACATTGATTAAGCTCCTGAATGAGCCGACCCCCCCAGGGACAGTCCTGCATGCTAATGATGGGCTCTGCTCTGTACCTGCAGGATTCTGTCAGCCACAAACTCCTCAGCTGATCCTGAATCTGAGCCCATCTGTCAAACAATCATTTTCTTCACAGGTCTGTGGAGGTGGCACTGATCCTGCAGCAGTCTAACACTCTCTGTCACTCTTCTTCAAGTCTTTGACACGAGGAACCAAAACTATGTTATTAACAACACTAACAGGTCTGCAGTTTGTCCACTTGGCAGTTGTGTCATCAGTGCTTTGCATTGTTGTGATATTTTAAGCTGGAAGTGCTTCGGTGAAAAGAAAATTCCTTCTGTCACGATGTGCAGAATCCTTCATGTTGGTCGGCTGGTCCGTCTTGTTATTTTTTTAATACTCAAACTTTCCATCGAGAGGTCAGTGTGTGTTTGTCATCTTCCATATTGAGCTGATTGGTTCAGCTGCCGTCACTAACAGATGTGCTGCACATCTGCACGTGTGCAATTGTAACTCTACTCGGACAAACTGCTCGAAGTGCGTTGATAGAAACATTTCAGGGATTTTGAGTCGTTCTGCTCTCCAGATGTGTCGTGTTAAAGGTTTTTATCATGTTAATCATGATAACAGATGAACCCCTAACCCTAACCCTACATGTTAATTTTGACAGCACTGCTAAATCCTTTTTAATGTTCTTCTGTCAGATCATTGATTAGACTCGACTCCAAATACGAGACTCAGAAAACTCAAATCAAAGCAATGAGAAAAGGACTACTTGTGTTAGAATGAAAACATATGGAAGTGGTCAGGTTTCAAACACTCGATGAATCTACTGCACAGTTACATTCAGGGACCTTTGGCCTCCTGAGAGCATTAGTTGATGGTTCATCACAGTTTTCTCAAAGTTTCCTCTGAGCTTCTGCAGCATCATCACTTCCATCACTGATGAAAGAAAGTTCATAGAAAACAGAAAATATATCTTCAGAATCTGAGAGTCTAAAACTTGACAGACTTGATTCAGATGAAGTTATTTGAGCAGAAACTCCTGGATCTTTATCCTGTGTTGATCTAATCCTTCATGGTTCCTCCACAGAGTGGACCAGCAGAGCTCAGAGGTTCCCAGTGGTCAGTCTGCCCAGCAGCATCAAACACAGCTGGACTCCATATTTATGGTCTGTACATGTACAACAACTACTTTATTATTAATATTAATAATAATGCATTTATTTATAGGTCCCTTTCAGAACACCAAGGACTCTGTGGACTAAATGACCAAAAGAAAACAAACTTTGAAATCAGACGTTGCAAATGTGATCACAGGGAAACGTTTTAAACATCGAGGCTTTAAACAGAAACCAAAGTGAAACAGTTTGTAGTCGAGATCAGTGGGAATGAAGCTGAATAACTGTTTCTTCAATAACTTTGAGCTCTTAAAAAAGAAAAACCAGCTGAAAGTCTGGCTGCTCTTATGAAAAGTACAGAGAAATTATGGGTCGCTCAACACTTGTGCACAATATAGGAGTTTAAATAAATCTAAAGAATAACTCAAAGTCCTACAATCATACTGAGAAAATCATCTACAGCTAACTATCCAAGTGGATTTGTTTAAGACAGCTCCATCTGCTGGTGGCCCTCTGCAGGTGCATGAAAGGGGCATGTTTATAGTGAAAGTAGTAGAGAAAGTAAACCCCACGGGAAGGAGGAGGACTCTCAGCAGCTTCCAGCTCATATTCAGACATTTGACTTCTCACTGAAAGCAGCAAGTTTGAGTGTCTGTACCTTAGTTAGAAGAGATAACATGTCAGTAGTAATTAGAGTTGATTGAGCAATGCTGTCCTTGTAATGTAGTTTATGATTTTTATGGACAAGTCCAGTTTTTCTGTAGAGCCTCTCAACTTGGTGACAGCAGCAGTGGAAGTTCACGTGTAAACCAGAGCAGCAAATCAGGTCCAAATGTGTTGTTCACAGAGAGTGGGATCATCATTGGCTGCTATGTTAACCTCCTGCAGCAGGATGTCTTTGGTCAGAGAATGGATAGATCACTAAGTCATTGTTGAGTTTAGGGAGACAGTAGACAGTTGGAGGAGGTTCAGCCAGTTGACACACAGTAGATAAAGATAACTGAAGGCAGGAGCAGACACCTGTATGACTTTCCACCTCTCACATAGATTATTTCCCTGGGCAGCGCCACAGGGCTGGTAGATGTAAACAAAGCTGGAGGAGAGGATTGATTCATCTGAGAAAAGTCACAGAGTTGTGTCTTGATGCTCAATCATCCAGGTACGTAAATCCCAAAAAAGCTTGATTCTGTTCATCTGGATGTTTTCAAACCTCAAACCAGCGTTCACATTTACTCAGGACCTTCTTGATGTGAAGTTCTTCTGCTTCGCTGGCTGCTGTGTCTGTGGGGATGGTGTTTGTTCTGTGTTGTAGTGTCCTGATGACGCCCAGTTTGTGCCCCAGTGGATGATGAGAGTCAAACCTTAAATACTGATCTGTATGTGTAAACAGAGTGAACCTTTAAGACCAGTTGTCTGTACGATCAACTCAGTCACCTGAAACATCTCCAAGTTTCTGGCTTTGATCATCAACCTGTTGGTAGTTCAGCTCTGAACACCAGTGAAATGTTTCTCCCACTGAAATCGCTGCATTCATATGAACAGCATCAACGTTTTGGGATCATGGAGTTGTGGACAAAGTCTCAGTTAATCAGATAAAGTCAAACCTATAATTGGTAAAGAGTTCGCGGATGATATGCCCCTTGATGGTAAAGAAGTGGATGTTGTGGAGACTAAAGTTCAGAGTGGTGGGTCATTCATAAATATTCTGTTCCAGCTGCTGGAGGACAACATCATCACTTTTGTGAAGAACGAGCTGAAGAAGATCCAGAAGGCTCTGAATCCAAATAAGCCCCAGTGCTTGGAGTTTCAGAGGGAGGATGATGAGCAGAGGAGAAACAGCAGAGAGGCATTTGTGAAGATCACAGTGGACTTCCTGAGGAGAATGAAGCAGGAGGAGCTGGCTGACCGTCTGCAGAGACGTAAGAGGATTTATCTAAAGATTTAAGCTGCTGGATAAATGAGAGACTTGTGACACCAGTGTGTTCAGTCATTTCTCAGTGGGTCAAGAACTTTTGTGTGTACTTTATTGTACTTTATTGAGCCCCGTGGGGAAATTGCTCTCTGCATTTAACCCATTCACTCAGTGAAGCAGTGGGCAGCCATTGGGCGCCCGGGGAGCAGTGTGTAGGGACGGTACCTTGCTCAGGGGTACCTCAGGGTAGCTGTTAAGGGGAATCGAACCCCCGACCTTCCGATCATGGGGCAACCACTCTACCTACTGAGCTATCCCTGCTCAGAAATTGTCATCAGCATTTTGTAAAATATGATTGTTAAAGTTGTATTTTTATTATTATTCTTCAGAACTTCCAGCTGCTGTTTGTCATCGTAACCTTAAGTCTAAGCTGAAGAAGAAGTTCCAGTGTGTGTTTGAGGGCATCGCTAAAGCAGGAAACCCAACCCTTCTGAATCAGATCTACACAGAGCTCTACATCACAGAGGGAGGGACTGCAGAGGTCAATGATGAACATGAGGTCAGACAGATTGAAACAGCATCCAGGAAACCAGACAGACCAGAAACAACCATCAGACAAGAAGACATCTTTAAAGCCTCACCTGGAAGAGATGAACCAATCAGAACAGTGCTGACAAAGGGAGTGGCTGGCATTGGGAAAACAGTCTTAACACAGAAATACAGCCTGGACTGGGCTGAAGACAAAGCCAACCAGGACATCCAGTTCATATTTCCATTCACTTTCAGAGAGCTGAATGTGCTGAAAGAGGGAAAGTTCAGCTTGGTGGGACTTGTTCATCACTTCTTTACTGAAACCAAAGAAGCAGGAATCTGCAGCTTTGAAGACTTCCAGGTTGTGTTCATCTTTGATGGTCTGGATGAGTGTCGACTTCCTCTGGACTTCCACAAAACTACAATCCTAACTGACCCTAGAAAGTCCACCTCAGTGGATGTGCTGCTGATAAACCTCATCAGGGGGAAACTGCTTCCCTCTGCTCACCTCTGGATAACCACACGACCTGCAGCAGCCAATCAGATCCCTCCTGACTGTGTTGGCATGGTGACAGAGGTCAGAGGGTTCACTGACCCACAGAAGGAGGAGTACTTCAGGAAGAGATTCAGAGATGAGGAGCAGGCCAGCAGGATCATCTCCCACATCAAGACATCACGAAGCCTCCACATCATGTGTCACATCCCAGTCTTCTGCTGGATCACTGCTACAGTTCTGGAGGATGTGCTGGAAACCAGAGAGGGAGGACAGCTGCCCAACACCCTGACTGAGATGTACATCCACTTCCTGGTGGTTCAGGCCAAAGTGAAGAAGGTCAAGTATGATGGAGGAGCTGAGACAGATCCACACTGGAGTCCAGAGAGCAGGAAGATGATGGAGTCTCTGGGAAAACTGGCTTTTGATCAGCTGCAGAAAGGAAACCTGATCTTCTATGAATCAGACCTGACAGAGTGTGGCATCGATATCAGAGCAGCCTCAGTGTACTCAGGAGTGTTCACACAGATCTTTAAAGAGGAGAGAGGACTGTACCAGGACAAGGTGTTCTGCTTCATCCATCTGAGTGTTCAGGAGTTTCTGGCTGCTCTTCATGTCCATCTGACCTTCATCAACTCTGGACTCAATCTGCTGGAACAACAACAAACAACATCCAAGAAATCTAAATTATTTAACAAACCAAACCTACAATCTCTCCACCAGAGTGCTGTGAACAAGGCCTTACAGAGTCCAAATGGACACCTGGACTTGTTCCTCCGCTTCCTCCTGGGTCTTTCACTGCAGACCAATCAGACTCTCCTACGAGGTCTGCTGACACAGACAGGAAGTAGCTCACAGACCAATCAGGAAACAGTCCAGTACATCAAGAAGAAGCTCAGTGAGAATCTGTCTGCAGAGAAAAGCATCAATCTGTTCCACTGTCTGAATGAACTGGATGATCGTTCTCTAGTGGAGGAGATCCAACAGTCCCTGAGATCAGGAAGTCTCTCCACAGATAAACTGTCTCCTGCTCAGTGGTCAGCTCTGGTCTTCATCTTACTGTCATCAGAAGAAGATCTGGATGTGTTTGACCTGAAGAAATACTCTGCTTCAGAGGAGGCTCTTCTGAGGCTGCTGCCAGTGGTCAAAGCCTCCAACAAGGCTCTGTGAGTAAATCTGTGATCATGTTTATTTTTAAAATATTGATTAAAAGTGTTCATAGATTTCTTCTATGACAGATCCATGTCCTAAAACCATGAGACAGCGTAGTTGTATAGTATAAAAGAAAAAAGGAGAACTTTTGACCACAATATTGTAACTTGAATGAACTTTTGATACAGCCTTTAAACATAAAATTTATGAACAGAATCGGTGACAAAGGGCAGCCCTGGTGGAGCCCATCACCCACCGGACTTATTACTATCCAACGTATTGCCGGCTATGCCAACCAAGCTCTTGCAATGGTTGTAAAAGGATCGAATGGCCATAAAATGTTTCTCAGTTTTATTATTTTCAGTCACATCTGTTTTTGATTATTAACTGAATATTTTAAAATTCAGGCTTTTTATGTTATACAAAACATCATATTTTCTTATGTCTTGTATTGATTCTGAAGGAATAGTTTTCATCAGTATCGCAGATACCAGCCTGAATTTTACTTTGTATTGGATCAGAAAGGAAATCAGTGGCATCACACATCACTTACAGCAACTTCAGTACCTCTTCATTTTAATAAACTGGGGGGAGGTGCACCAAGATTCAGTATGAGATAAAGAATTATTTTTAACTGTAAGGTTGGAGAAATCTGTTGTTGGAAATTGGAAGAACAGGTCATCTTAAAAATCACTGCATTGTAGTTTTATTCAGGCCCCTTCAATCTGTGATCGCTGTTGCTTTGCATTGTAAATGCTACTATTACAAAAGTCACAAATATTAGTGTATGTGTGTGTTATTGGGTAATAAACCAAAAGAACAGAATCTACCAGCACCTCACTGATTTCTGCTTAAAAACAATAAAAAAGCAATAAAGCTCTGATTTGTTTGGTTGATCTTGTCTCCCTTCCACCTTGATTTCAGACTGAGTGGCTGTAACCTGTCAGACAGAAGCTGTGAAGCTCTGTCCTCAGTCCTGAGCTCCCAGTCCTCCCATCTGACAGAGCTGGACCTGGGTAACAACAACCTGCAGGATTCAGGACTGAAGCTTCTGTCTGCTGGGATGAAGAGTCAATACTGCAAACTGGAAACGCTGAGGTCAGATCAAGCAATATCGATTTTTTTTTCATCAATTAACATCATTTAATCAATTTCATTTGGAAAAAATTAACAGTGTTTATGTTTTGTTTTTTTAATGAATCCATCCAAATCACACTAAACTGCCACATTTGTCTTTTGTAACATGAGGCAATAAGGATTCCAGCATGTCCTGAAACAGTGTTGAAATATTGTAAATGTAGTAGCTCCTCATGGCACCATGAATATACTTTAACACAAGTGTTTCATGTCTTCTTGTCATCCTTTCTTCAGACTGAGTGGCTGTAACCTGTCAGACAGAAGCTGTGAAGCTCTGTCCTCAGTCCTGAGCTCCCAGTCCTCCCGTCTGACAGAGCTGGATCTGGGTAACAACAACCTGCAGGATTCAGGACTGAAGCTTCTATTTTCTGCAGTGGAGAGTCCAAAGTGTACACTTGGGATTCTCAGGTCAGGATTCAGTCTTTTCTGATGATGATTTAAAACCTGAGTCAGGTCGATAAATGGCTTACTCATTTACAACAGACATGATTTGTCAAATCACCTTATATCTAACCCAAAGGTCCTGTGTTTTACTACTTTGATTTTTTAGTAAAACACAGGACCTCTTAATATTTATCTAAGAGACCATATATAATTTTTTTCCCTGGATCATGTGTGTACCCTCCTGGTTGGAGCTCCAGCAGCCTGTATCAGTGAATGGGACTTTAAATGAAATTGCTGCCCCTGTCAGGAAGAGGTCTGAGTGACACACAAAACAGAAAATATGAGCACTGCATGTGTCTGAGGCTACTCAGATACAGACCTGAATGAGACACTAACTTTGTCTCTGAGAGATAACTTTTATTATTAAATACACTTCATTTCTCATCTGTGTAGAGAATGTAGAGTTTGACATGCTAATATTACAAAATGAAAAATCACACTGAGTCACAAAGAAATTGTTTTGGAGTATTTATGGTTCAGCTGATGAAATTGTTCAAACAAACCAGTAATTTACACCGAAACAGCACAAGTGAAACTTTTTCGAGGGACTTACACTAAGCTTGTCCTGGTACACCTGTAGAGCCCAGCTTCTATGGACCATGAGCTTAAGTTCTGTGCTGCTCTGATTTATTGCCTGTGCTGTCTTTCAGTTCAGCTTTGTCGAGTCTCTGGTAGGATTTCTTTTACATGACCTGTGTAAAAACAAAACAGGAAACACATTAAGCTGAAGTAAGATGCACAATTTGAAAAATGGGGCACAAAAAATGTTGCTGCTTTCTGGAAAGTGCGTCTAAGAAGACCCAATGGAGAAAGTGAAGAGAAAAATCAAAGATTAAGAAGAAGAAAATGGCAGAGGCAGTTTCTCTTGGACTGCCTGCAGATGGGGTGAGACTCTATAAACAGGGATGATTGGAGAAAATGCAAAGAGGCCATAGGATAAACCAGGAGATGCATACTCTGGTGTTCTGGGGATAGTGGGAGTGAGAGGGAGAGATGCCAGTAAATGATTTCAAGGATAAATTTGAGAGAATCAGAGCTAAGAAACCAAAGCAAGTGGGGAACTACAAACATGTGGACAGACTCATAATTAGGCCAAAGACACATTAAAGCAATTATTACAGGTTTAGAAACAGGGATGGATATGAAGGAGCTTAGCATGAATTTGCATTGAGGAAAGAATAGCAACGAGCATCAGAGGAAACAGTTAGGAAAACTAAAAGGATGTACTGGCAGGAATACTGCAGTACTTTAGGAAGAACTACCGTATTTCCCAGACTACAGAGCGCACCTGAATATTAGCCGCACAAGCTAAAATCAGGGGAAAATCCTGTTTTGTACATACATTAGCCGCACCTGACTAAAAGCCGCAGGTGTTTCAATGTTGACTTATCATATGTAAGAGAATATGCACAAAGGGAATTGTCAGGAAAGAGATGGCTGTTTGGAGACACACCCCTTTTATTAATATTTTGAAAAACAAGTTATGGGTACATATTTGCATAACTTTTTAGGTATATGTACAAGTAGCGGTAATTACAAGTACAAAACATGTACTGTGCTTCATAAATGAGTAACAAATGTAGTACATAACAATAACCTACAGCACACCAGAACAATTGATTCGGACTACCTTTTAGGCTCAGGTGCAGTGACACGGCTTTAACAAGAAGAAAAGTCAGTCATTCACCACCATCTTCCTGCGCACTAAAACCACCAAAGTCCTCTCCTCCAGTGTCGGAAACAAACAGGCTCAGGGTGGCTTCGTCATCCACTCTCAGCTTCTTTCTTTCGTTGTCACTTTCAAAACCAAAGAAATCCTCGTTGTCAGTGTCAGAGTCGAACACCCTCAGAAGGGCCGTGGCGGTGTCCTCCTCTCCATCATGCAGCATTCAGCCCTTCGAAATCTGTTGGTGATCGTGGATGTTTTCACACTTTTCCACGCTGTCAGAATCCAATGGTGGAGTTGGGCATAACTTGCTTTTTGCAAGTTTATCGCCGCTCATCATCCAGGCCTCCAGCTGAACGGGTAGCGCTACTTTGAAGTTTGTTTTTCGCGCTACCTCGTACTGCACTACGTTGCCTGACGGATGGACATGTGACCAACATACCACTCTTGAACCCCGATCCTTCCGCCAGGCAACGTAGTGCCGTACAACAGCGGAGCAAACAAAACAAATCCGCTCATGGACAATCCATAGAAAAGCCGCACCTGACTAAAAGCCGCAGGGCTCAAAGCTTGTGCAAAAAGTAGCGGCTTATAGCCCGACAATTACGGTACACCAGTTCAGAATGTGTGGAGTACAGTTAAGAACATGAATGCAGACAGGAAACAACAGCAGCTGTTGTAAAGTAAATTCAAACTCCTTCATTAAATGCAGCTGGTTGAGTTGAAAACAATGGAGAATGATTGTGTTACGTTGTTTATTCTCTATAGAAATGGAGCAGGAGTGCATGCAGAGCTGGACGTGGGCTGTATATACATGCGTGTATCTGTTTTGTCTGTGAGCAGAGAAAACAAAGCGCTGGAAATGTCATATTGAAATGTTAAATCAGGAAAATCCTGGAGAAGAGGATAGTTCTAATGTTCAGTTTGTAATGTTGAATTCAACACAGCTCTTAAATGCATAAAAATGACTTCACCTGACGTCAGACTGAACAATCGGATTAGCTACTGATATTGATTTAACCCTTTAAGACCTACCATAGAACCAAGTCCGCCAGAGCTTATATTATATTTTTACATGCTGTGGAGCCATTTTTGGGAGCATTTCAAGTTGCTATACATCAATACAACCATTACAGCCTAAATTTTAATAATATGTATGTATTAAGTGCATAGTAATTACATAAATTGCAAAAAAGTGCAATAAACTACAAAAAAATTGAAAATCGTTTTTGTTTTTTTAACATATATTTCTAGTTAGAGAAATTTAAGAGGCTTATCCCTCAAAACTGTAAATACAAAAAAGTTGCACAAAATAGTTTCCCACCTCAGGAAATTTATTTTGAGTGCCTTCATAGTTTTATTTTTGAAATACACCAATTTTTATATACTGCAGGAAAAACGAAAATAAATATTATACTGCAAATTTGCAAAATAACAGCATATGCATCAAAATAAACTATTTCCAGCAGAGCAATATGAGTCCTAAGCATATGTGGAAGGAAACTGTAACCTAGGACAAGCTGATGGCATAAGATGTAAATACAACTCCTCAGGTTTCATATGCAAAAAAAATTATTGCGCTAGCTCACGTGATTACAGTGCTACCGGGATTTAAAAATAGTTGCGCAAAACGGAGTGTGCCCACTCTGACCAGTTTTAAAGGGTTAAAGCAAGAAAATATGGTATTAGCATTAGATGCCAATTCCTATTAACCTTAAATTAGCATTACCTGCTAATGGCAGTCTACTTAGCATTAACTCCTCACTAATGTAATGCTAATTCACATCAAATTATCTTTAGCTTTAGCATTAGCTGCTAGCTTCAGCCTACCTAGCACTAGCTGCTCACATTGTTAAAAGGGAAGAGAAAACGATATTAGCATTAGCTTGTAATAATTATTCACCCCTAATTAGAATTAGCCACTAATGGCAGCATACTTAGCATTAACTCCTCACATCGTTATAATGCAAATGATGCTAACTTGCATTAAATTAGACTGCTGTTATTAGCTAATGCTATTTAGCAGTAGCTGCTCACATTGCTATAAAGCAAAGGAAAACGATATGAGCATTAGGTTCTAATGCGTATTTGCCTTAAATTAGACGTAGGTGGGCAGCACGGTGGCACGATGGTTAGCACTGTTGCCGCACAGCAAGAAGGTCCTGAGTTCAATTCCACCATCAGGCCGGGGTCTTTCTGTGTGGAGTTTGCATGTTCTCCCCGTGTTTGCGTGGGTTCCCTCCGGGTACTCCGGCTTCCTCCCACCGTCCAAAGACATGCAGCTTGTGGGGATAGGTTAATTGGATAATCCAAATTGCCACTAGGTGTGAATGTGCGAGTGAATGTGAGTGTGAATGGTTGTCTGCCCCTGTGTGTTAGCCCTGCGACAGACTGGCGACCTGTCCAGGGTGTACCCCGCCTTTCGCCCTATGACAGCTGGGATAGGCTCCAGCGCCCCCCGCGACCCTGAAAAGGATAAACGGATGGATAGACGTAGGTGCTAATGGCGGCCTACTTAGCATTAGCAGCTCAGATGTTGTAATGCTAGGAAAAAGAGTGTTAGCATTAGCTACTCACATTGTTAAAAAGTGTTAGCATTAGTGCATAATGCTAATTCATGTCAAATTAGCATTAGTTAATAACGGCAGCCTATTTAGCATTAGCAGATAATGTTGACCTTGGCCCACTGGAAAAGTTAAGAACTAAAGATTTAGGAGTGTTTCTCGATAGCTCTTTCTCATTTGAGAAACAAATGAATTCTGTTATTAAAACCAGCTGTAAGGTTTATATTATTGATTGTCATTTATGCTTAGAAATATTTACTCATATATGCTTAGAGTTGTATAATCGATTGCATGATGATAGAGGTTTGATCCTGAGTAGTCTGTAAAGACTCTGTGTGCCTTCCAGAGTGCTCTGGCATGCACACACCACTTGGGGCCATGAGAGAGGTCGTACCCTCTCTCATGGCCCCAAGTGGTGTGTGCATGCCAGAGCACGTAAGAGAGGTCGTACCCTCTCTTACTGATTTATGGTGTAGGACAGGGGTCTCAAACTCAATTTAGCTGGGGGCCGCTGCAGGCAGAGTCTGGGTGAGGCTGGGCCGCATTAGGTTTTCTACAAGAAAGGCATGGTTAAAAAATTCCAATCTTCTCAAATCTCTTTATTTTTATTTTTTAACACAAAATATGAAAAATGAATAAACAAATTAAGAATTAATAAGAAAATAAATCAATCTGTAATACATAAATAAAACAATAATAAGATATTTTTAGTCAGTGAACTTGTGTGTTTCTTTCAGTCTTCTATATCTGCTGTATTTAGATTGAAATGTCTGTATTAACAGTTCTATAACCTTCTTCTGAACATGAATGGAACACTGTAGAAAATGAACTGTTCTTCTGAACATGGCTTCTCTTGCCTACTCCTTGCTGCTAGAGACCTGGCAGCGTTTCCTCTCGCATAGCCGAGCCAGATTTGGCCTGAGGGAGGAAGCAGTTGCGGCCCTCGGTATGTCTTGAAGATGATCATCCATAAGTCTGGACCTGTACTTGGACTTATTGAAGTTCAAAGTGGAGAAGAGCTTTTGGCACAAGTATGTGCTACCAAAAAGGCACATGGTCCACTTGAACATTCGGGAAAGCCGAGGGAAACTAGGGCTCAAGTCTCTCAAAAATTGTCCAAGCTTGTCTGCTTTTCCACTCACCTCCCTGAACTTTGCTTTGAGTTCAGAGTTGCACTGCAGCTCAATGAGCTCCATTTGAAGCACAGAAGGGGCATCTTGCACATCAAAGGAGAAGGGGTCCGCAAAAATGTGAAAGGTGGCTCTGTGTGTCTTGAAGTCAGCAAATCTGTGATCAAATTCCTCCTGTAGCCTCAAAGTGACATCAACATACTCGTCAGCACTGAATGTGTGCCTGCATCCACGAGTGCCTTGCATGCTGGGAAATGGCAAAGGTTTGTCTGAGAGAGCTGAGCTTTCCAGAGCGCCAGTTTTGTGGAGAATGCTCTCACGTTGTCATAGGCAGCACTGACAAGTTGCCCCTGGCCTTGTAACGTCTTGTTCAGTACATTAAGCTCATGTGTCATATCAACAAGAAAAGCTGAGTCCATGAGCCATTTGGGATCAGTTAGCACAGGAACACTAACTCCATCCTTCTCCATGAAGGCTTCACTTCTGCTCTCAACTCAAAAAGTCTCTTTAATACATTTCCCCTGCTGAGCCAACGTACCTCAGTGAAGTCGAGCACATCCCCATATTCTGACTCCATTTCCTCTAAAAAAGCTCAGAACCTTCGGTGCTTTAAGCCCCTGGATCTGATTTGGTTGATGCATTTCACAACAATAGACATCACATTGTCAAACTTCAGGCATTTGCTGCAAAGGACCTGCTGATGGATGATGCAGTGCAGAGCAATGGCCTCCTCCACGCCTTCCTCTTCCAGTTTGTTTTGTGCCACCAGTCCATGTTTCCTCCCTGTCATTGATGGCGCTCCATCTGTTGTTATTCCAACAAACCTCTTCCATGGCAAACCAACATTCTCAATGGCATCACACAGCTTGTAAATATCTGCTGAGCGGTGGTCTGGCCATGCATTGGAATTACTGTGAGCAGCTCCTCCATCACTTCAAAACTGTCATCAACACCACGGACATACATTGGGAGCTGGGCAGTGTCGGTGATGTCTGTGGTCTCATCAAGAGCGACTGAGTATACACTGAAACATTTGGCTTTCTCACACAGTTGGTCATAAATGTCACTTGACAGGTCAGAAATGCGATCTGCTGCGGTGTTGGCAGAAAGGCTGATGTTGCTAAACTGACCTTTCTTTCCCGGACAGACTATATTTGCAGCCTGCAATATGCACTTTTAGACAAATGCACCTTCTGTGAATGGCTTCCCTGCTTTAGCAATCATCTCACTAACCACGTGGCTCCGACTGCTGCATTATTCTCTTTGGTTGCTTTCTTGGAGAAATCTTGCTGCCTCAGTAGATCTGTTTTAAGACTGGCAACCCGGTTCGCTCTCTCGTCTCCCTGGTATTTTGCATCCAGCTCAGCATGTCTAGTTGTGTAATGACGTTTCAAATTGTATTCCTTGTGCAGCGCAACTTTCTCTGTGCAAATAAGACAGGTCGGGGTGCCCCTGTGCTCAACAAAGAAATATTGCATTTCCCACTTTCCTGAAATTGTCGGTGCTCATCACCAACCTTTCTCTTCACCGCAGGCTTTGAAAAAGACATGTTTGGGGCTATGTGACATTTATAATTCTACTTGGTGTCACTGTCGCATTGAAGTTTCAATCAAGCGTTTAGCCGACGGACGGGGAACGTCTCAACGCGTAGAGAACGTCATTTCTGCTTCTTTTTCTTGCAACCGTAGCACGGCGATCGGCAGATAAAAAGCCGGTAGCAGTTGTTACGAAATCAGTTTTACCCCGGTTCTTTTTATTCCTCGAGCATCCAGAGATGGCACCGGACTCAGTAGTCATTTTTACAAAATCTTTATTCATCTTTATTCATCTTCATTTAAGCATGCACTTCTAGAAGGGAAGATGAGGCCGGTGTCCCTCTGCAAAAATCTTCACCCCTTTGTTAGTTACAGCCAGCTTTATAGAAGTGACCCCATTATAAAACCCCCTACGGTGTGCTGCAAACTCTGTCTGTGTCTATGTGCACGAGCACGTGAATGCCTACATGTGCACGTTCCCACGTGTCTATGTGAGTGTAAAGTGTCATACATTATCAAACTAACATTACATTTTCATATTAAGGTGGGGCCAAAAACTATCGTCCTGTGGGCCACAATTGGCCCGCGGGCCGCGAGTTTGAGACCCCTGGTGTAGGAGGACACCTACTCTGTGTCTGGTTAAGTATAAGAGCCCTTTGTTAGGGGGACCGCTGGACTCTTAGCACCAGCTTTGGGGTCACAGGGTCACATCTGGAACACACACACACACAGACACACACAGACACACACACACACACAGACACACACACACACACACACAGACACACACACACACAGACACACACAGACAGACACACACACACACACAGACAGACACACACACACACACACACACACACACACAGACACACACAGACAGACACACACACACACACAGACAGACACACACACACACAGACAGACACACACACACACACACAGACACACACACACACACACACAGACACACACACACAGACACACAGACACACAGACACAGACACACAGACACACACACACACACTATGCACAGACTGGTACTCTTTGTTCATACCTGTGTAAGACGTCATAATGAACTTGTGCATATTCATGTAAGCTCAATAAAGAGCAGTGTTACGAGGGAGCAGACGAGAGCGACTGAGGTCAAGTGAAGGAACGGCGCTGTCACAGTTCTCTCCCTCATCAATTGTCTGGTTCCAGCGGTGGGTCTGTGCTAGACGACCCATCACCAGCTTTTTCCACTGGTTACCAGTACGTGGTAGAATCCACTTCCAGATCTGGTTGTCTTTAAATCTGTGAATGGATTGGCTCCATCTTATCTCTCTTTAACAAAAGAATCCAAGTGGAGCCCTCAGGTCTGCAGATAAGCAGCTTCTGACCAGAACTAGACGTAAAAACAGAGGTGAGCTTTATCGATGGCTGCAGCCAAACTCTGGAACAGTCGCCCTTCACATCAGGTCGTCACCAACACTGGACATTTTTAAAAGCCGGTTGGAAACACATTTGTACTCTGTAGCTTTCAATCCTGACCAGTCTTTATAGTCATTACTGTGTATGTTTCCTATTTTCTCTCTACTCTGTGCAGCACTTTGGCTCAAGCTGTTTTTAAATGTGCTGATAAATAAATGTAGATTTCTTTGAATAAAACAGTGGAGCCGAGCTTTGAGCTCAGTGTGTAACAGTGTGTGTGTGAGAGCCATGTAATGTCCATGTGTGCATGCTGACTGTGCTGCTCTGACCCCCCTCCTCCTTTCAGGGTGGAGCCTGCTGGAGTCCGATGGTTGAGACCAGGTCTGAGGAAGTGTAAGTGTGTTTTTAATGGGATTCATGAAAACAAAGCAGCACACATTCAACCATCTTCATCATGTCAGGAGTCATCATCAAAGTGTCAATCAATGAACAGATGATGGATCAATAACTGCAGCTGGATTGTGTTTGTTCTCTCCATCAGATTCCTGTCAACTCACAATCGACACAAACACAGTGAACACAAACCTCCAACTGTCTGACAACAACAGGAAGGTGACACGTGTGGAGGAGGTTCAGTCATATCCTGATCATCCAGACAGATTTGATGTTCGTCCTCAGCTGCTGTGTAGAAATGGTCTGACTGGTCGCTGTTACTGGGAGGTCGAGTGGAGAGGAAGCGTTTGTATATCAGTGAGTTACAGAAGCATCAGAAGGAAAGGAGGCAGTGCTGACTGTTGGTTTGGATACAATGATCAGTCCTGGAGTCTGAGCTGCTATAATGATGGTCCTCAGTCTGTCTGGCACAATTACAGCTACACATCCATCTCCTCCTCCTCCTCCTCCTCCTCTGTCTCTAACAGAGCAGCAGTGTATGTGGACTGTCCTGCTGGCACTCTGTCCTTCTACAGAGTCTCCTCTGACACTCTGATCCACCTCCACACCTTCAACACCACATTCACTCAAACTCTTTATCCTGGGTTTAGTTTCTGGTCTCGTGGTTCCTCAGTGTCCCTGTGCTGAGTGGAGTGTAAAGAGTGTCTCCTGTTACAGAAACACTCTGACTGTTGAACAGATAGTTCAGTCTGTACATGTCTGTCTCTTTCACTCACAAACACGTTTTCAGATTCATGGATTCAATCAGTTGATGTTTGAAACTCTTCTAAATGATTCCTTGTAAACTTCTTCAGTCACAAACAAACAGGAAGTGATGTCACATGTGTTCCTGTCCACACAGCAGAATGAGTCTATTGCTGACAGTGATGTACAAACAGAGTGAGCATTTCTGAGGCCCAAAATAAACTGAGTAGTTCACTGAATGAACAATGGACTGTGAGCTCAGTTCCTTCATCATTAGTATGGATTATATATGTATATGTATTATATTAGTATCATATATATCAGGTGCTGCTGCTTTCAGTCATTGTGCAAATGTGCTGTTTGTAAGCTTGTAAAGCTGCAGTCAGCTGAGACTGAAGAAGTCACCTGATCAGTGAGCAAACGTTTCTGAAAACGTCCAGATGAACAGAATCAACCTTTTGGGATCAGCCAGCAATGCAGCATCATTGTTGTTCAGCTTCAGAGGTTTGCAGGAATGAACTGATGACCAGAAACAGCTGCAAAGTCCAAGAAAATACCAGCTGGAGTTCAGCTGCATTTGAAGAAGTCAAAGAAAAGTAAGGATGGCAAAGGGCGACGTTTTCTTCCAAAGAGCTGCAAACATGGTCGACGCCTCATTAGAAGAATCATCTGGACATTTGTGAGGAACTCTAACCAAGAAAGCAACGTCACACAGATCCAACAGACAGTTTCCATGACTGCAAGTGTTGAGTGGAAAAATGCTACATTGCATTATTGCATCCTCTCACCACAGGAGGCGCTGTTGGCACCACTGATTGCTGATCAGCTGTTCTCTGATGATCTGATTGATACTGTGAATAACGGGACTCACTGAACTCTGTGACACAGTGAAGATTACAGAGTTTAACTTCACCCTTTAAGACTGACCACAGAACCAAGTCCGTCAGAGCTTTTGTTATATTTTTACATGCTGTGGAGCCATTTGTGGGAGCATTTCAAGTTGCTATACATCAATACAACTGTTATAGCCCTAATTTTAATAATATGTATGCATTAAGTCCATAGTAACTACATAAACTGCAAAAACAACCTCTGCTCATCCATCTCTGTGTGTATCAGGATACATTTGGTTCATAATACACAGAAAAATCAGAGTTATTACCTGTAATAAATGTGAAAGATTCCTGCAGTGATAACCAGGCAGGACTGAAACACATCCAAGCTGTCACCACGGTAACAGCACCGCCCATCCACAGGTGAGGGGAGGAGCAAAAAGAGGGACTTTGACCATTTTATACTAAAAACACTCAACTAATGTTTCTAATATGAAACAAATAAGCCCACATTAATGTGAGCGTTTATTAAATAATAATAATGATGATTTCCTCCTGATCTCATTTCCACAGCAGAGAAAACTGTGGTGTATATTGAGGTGGAGGGTGTGGTCTGTGGCTCAGGTGTAGAGTGAGGGTGGGGTGCACCACAGCAGCATGCTGGGACTGCTGAGGGTGGAGGAGGGAGTGATGATGACATCAGAGCTGCAGCACAGAGACCAGTGAACACACAGTCTGTTCATCTTTGCATAGATACAATATACAGCACAATATTGAATGACAGACACGCTGTGGGAGCTTCCACAGATACACTGACGTCAGCATCCAGAGTCCTCCTGCTGCTCCCCCCTCAGAGCCCCGTGATCAGCACCAACACATTCAGTTAGATGACAGAGTCCAGCTGCAGCTAGAATCAGCTCCCCTCTGTGAACAACAGCACAGCGTCAGTGTTTCACACTCAGTGAAAGGAGGAAACAGCAGAAGAACACCATGTGTGCTACGTTTCCCAGGACACACTACAAACTGCACAAATACAGAGCAGCACGTGGAAGGACCTGGAGCTGCATTTACAGAGCTGCAGACAGCGTGATGTCCTGTATGGACAGGTGGAAGGAACCAAGTCCTCAGCTGGAACACTCGTGTTTGTCCACAGACAGGAAACACAGCAGGAAACTTCCTCACAGAAGTGCAGCTCATGGATAACACACTTCCTGTCAGTCAGAATGAGGCTGCAGCCAAACACAGAAAGGTGTTTTTGTCCAGATGAGCCCAGAGAAGAAACACGAGTGTTCACAGACATCAGAAGCTCAGAGAGGTGAAACATGAGGTTGGAGTCCTCGTCAGCATCCAGAAGAGCTGCTGTGAAACCCTGAGTACTCATGACAGACTCTGATGGCACAAACACATCATGATTCAAACAGAAAGACAAACATGGAGCTCCTGATCCTCCTGCATGAGAACAAGCTGACATGAGCGCTGTGTCTGAGAGTGTCTCCCTGTCACAGTGACAATAACACAGCTGCTGCTCACAGTCATTAAACTGACCTGAGGTCAGCTGTGCTCCTTACATATGAACCATGTGACCTCACATCAGTGCTGTGGATGACTGTAGTCATAGAAGAGTAGAGCTGTAGCAGGTGGTGTGAGGAGGAGGTGGTGTATTCTAGTTAACGCAGTACTGAAACACTCCAGCAGAGGGCGCTGTTAAGTCCTTATTGTAACACAGTTACTGTGTGCAGTTAGACTTCATACATAATCTGCACTTATTTCCATCAGACATGCTGTCAGTAAATGATTGGTTTCTATTGATTCTACTTCCTGTTGACTCGTTTGATGACAGTGAAACAATCACAGCTGATTGTGTGATGATGTAAACTGTCACTGTTACATTCAGTGTGTGTGACATAATGTTAGTGCAGGCTGATAACAGCCTGGTTCTGTTAGAAACACATGAACGTGTCCATAGATCAGTGTGTGTTTAACATGAGAGCTTCAGCCCTGCTGATGTGTTAAATAAAGACATGCAGGAAAACTGATGAGACTCTGAAATAACTCTTTATATTTATAATGTAACTCTGCATCAAAAGAACAACAAAGGATCCCAGACAGGTTTCTGTGAACAAAGACCATTCTGATGTTTCTGTGTTTCTAACACTTTGACATTATTAGTAAACAGACTGCAGTGAGCAGCATTTATAAAGAGCTTCTATATAAAGATATGACAGCTGTTTGACAAGTTTATCACTCTGTGTTTGGACCTGATCAGTCCAGCTGTTTACTTGAAACATGTTCATTTACCTGTTCTGTTATATTCATGTTCTTGTCTCTGTTGAAAACACATTTTAATGTCCCTCAGATTTTTCTCCCAGATGAATAAATATAAAAATGACACAAACTGACTGCAGCTACTTTTTGTCCTTTCTGTCAAAAACCTTCATGTGACTCATGAGAGACACGTTTCAGCTGTTTGTGACAGATCAGAGGCCAACAAGTCATTTATAACACTTTCCATCATTGTTTAAAGTTCTCAGTGTTTCTGTGTTGCTGCGTATAGGATCTCCCAGCATCATCACTGTGCTGTCCAATCATTGTGTGCGAGGTTACCCTTATAGTGCGATGTGTGTTTGCACAAAGAGAAGCATGTGTGTCAAATATAAATAAGCACAGAACAGAAACAGCTGCTGGTTTCTTCTGTTTAGAGTCAAGTTAGTGTTTTGTGTCTTTGTTTGAGGCCTGATGTCGAGCAGAGGTGTGTGTAACTGCACTGCTCTGTTATATGTGTGAAGTGTGTGCTTCTCTTCAGCATCATCTTTGTCACTGCTGATTCCTTTGTGTCATCATGTGTTGAGAAGAGAGAACAGTTATAACGGAGGAGCAAAAGGAAGCCCTGAAATCTGCATCAACAAGGAAGTGTTGGCTCACCAGTGATCCCAGCAGAGCCACTGGTTTGGCTCCAGTTGTTCTAGATTCAATGATGTTGTTGCTACAGATACATGTCAGCATCTTTATTGAATTTAATATGAAGCAGAAATGGTGTCATTAGGAGAAGAAGAGGAGAACAAGTCCGGCGAGGAGGCAGCAGCTCTTAAAGATGAAACAGCAGCTCAGCCCTGAGCTCAGAGAGCTGCACATGAAAAAGCTCCTCAAGCAGATCCTGTCAGAGGTTTGTCATCAACAGGAGGAACTGTTCACATCATAGGATGAAGATGCTGTCAGCTGGATGAAGAAGGTTATTTAATGCAAACGTTCACACTGAAGTCAAATTGTTGTCGTGTTGAACAGATTCATGTACTGATCGTCTCCAGAATGTTAGAAGAGCTTCAATGAATCATTAGAAACAACTTACAGCTGCACAGCTGTGTCAAACACATCTGTGTGTCATTGTGGGATTGTTGTGTTTCTACATGTGACACACGTCTAAAACATGCACACAATCTGAACACAAACAGGGACTCATGTGTTCCCACAGCCAGATGCTGAGAGCCATTTCCTTGTAGTCCTGTGTCTACATACATGAACCATTAGATGTTATTGGAATGATTGTCAGCTCTGATAGTTTCATGTGTGTTTAGCTGGACGCTGTTTGATCCTCGACATGTTTAAAGGTGTCCAGTCCTGAGACACTGGGGCTGGAAACAGCTGTGATGTCATTGGACTGTCACACAGACAGAAGTGCATGAAGTGAGCAGCCGAGGAGCCGCTGATGTTTTGGATTCAACAGCATTTGAAAGGTCGACACAGACACATTTGCACACAGAAAGCTGAATCTGTCATATGCCACAGTGAACTCACTGTTCAGTGTTTTTCAGGAAGCTTCTTAACTGCCTCTGCTGCCAAACAAGCAGCTGATGTCCTTGAGAAGAAGCTGAAGAAGTCTTCAACAACAAATACAGGAAGTGGACTTTCAAATACTAGATTCACTTTAGACTCACAGAGAAATGACTCAACCAGCTGTGTTTGACTCTATGAAAGGTCAGTGTGTGTCTGCACACAGACTGTTGTGTTGGACTGTTATTCAGTTGTCTGCTGAATGTTTTCAAATGTCTGCATCTCAGCTGTGATGAGGCTGGGGGTCATGGGAGGCCACCGTAGCAGCCTCTTCAACATCATGACATCATCATAAATGCTGCTGGACTGTCTGATGGGCTGACGGTGAAAAAGCCGTCGGGAAGGAAACAGAAGACATTTCAGAGGCTGCAGCAGATTTCTTTGATTCGGGGCCTTTTTCAGCTTTATTGGACAGAGCAGTGAAGATAAGTGACAGCAAAGCAGAGAGAAAGGGGGCGTGGCCCGGGTCAAAGCCAGGCCAGCTGCTCTCCACCTCGTGGTCACCTGCTCATCCTAGTGAGCTCCACCAGCAGCCCTTTCACACACTTTACACTGTCAAACACTGTGTGTGGACCTCAGCTAACAACAGGCTACATTTAAGTCTGGACTACATGCTTTTATATTGTTTTTATTCCATCAGCAGCTCAACATCATGAGCAGCTTTGACATAAAGACATCAAACTCAAGCTGACTTTAAACTACTTTTAATACAGGGGCTCAAAAACAACAACATCTTTATTATATATCAGGACACAAAGTCATTTCATCTCAAAGGGAAACAGCTTTATTTGGAATAACCAGCACTATCAACTGGTTTGGGATCTCCACCAGTTTCATGTCTTTGCAGCTTCTCCAACAAAGTTCCTGTAAAATCAGCATGTTTGTCTTTATTGGTTTGATAGTGATTGATTATTCAGTCCCAATCTGCTGTCATCTAAAGAACAAAATGATGTTTCTATGAGTCACAAAGCTCCAGATGTTGTCGGCTTCACAAAGAAAACAAAGAACTTAAACACAAAGTGTTTGGAGCCAAAATGTTCCCAAGCTGCTCTTTTTGAAATGGCAGAGGTACAGTGGTGTCTAACAGCACACTGTGGAAGGCAAACATGTTATTGTTGGATGAAACTTCATGAATCCTTTGTAGATTTGAGCTGTTGGAGCCTTTCTTTTCTCTTCAGGTGTACAGATGCTGAGGAGGCAGGTGAAGCAGGTGGAGCTGTTGTGATGCTGCAGAGGGTGTGTCTTAGTAACTCTGTGAGGCAGAACTGGATCCAACATTGTGGATGTGTTGATGTTGGAGCCATTAAGAGTCTCTGGCCACACTGTAGGATTTCCCTTTGATCCACTGTGGGGGCATTTTGGAGTCTGTCAGTGAAACTCTTCATGTTTGTGTTTGACTCCAGTTTATAGAAACAGAGAAATGTGTCATGCTTTTGTTCGGCCTCCACAAATACACACATTTGTTCATTGGTTGGACTTTTTGGAAGGAGACACATTGAAAACCATGTTAATAAGATCTTGTTGTTTCCTGTGGATCCCACACAGAGAGTGGACTTCAGACAGAAAGCGTGGAAGAGATTTTAGAGGCCGTGTGTGGCAACAGGAAGTTTCTGTGTGTTTGCTGATCTTACATGTGGAAAACAACACGTGATGTTTGTGAAGTTCTACAATGATCATTGTTCTCACAGCATTTTGAGTGGGAACAGTTCAAACTGGGAGTAGTGGGAGTTATTTACTGATTGAAACCAGCTGAATGTTTCTGTGACGATGAAGATCAGCAGCTCAGCTGATCAATGAACTGACATCTATCAGTCGTTTCATGAGATGAAGTCATCAGCAGACATTTGTTCTGACTGTGTGATGAATGTCAGAACGTCAGGGCTCTGCTTTAGTCACTGCTTGATGATCATTGGCTCATTGTTGAATCCAGGGCCCAGTCTGACCTCTGACCTTTGCTGCAGGTCTTCTGTGTTATCTCCACTTTCATGTCTGATCTTCTACTTGTAGTCCTGTGTCTACATATACAGTGGCTTTCAAAAGTATTCGGCCCCTTGAACTTTCCCACATTTTGTCACATTACAGCCACAAACATGAATCAATGTTATTGGACTTCCAGGTGAAAGACCAACACAAAGTGGTGCACACGTGAGAAGTGGAACGAAAATCATACATGATTCCAAACATTTTTTACAAATAAATAACTGCAAAGTGGGGTGTGCGTAATTATTCAGCCCCCTGAGTCAACACTTTGTAGAACCAGCTTTTGCTGCAGTTCCAGCTGCCAGTCTTTTAGGGTCTGTCTCTGCCAGCTTTGCACATCTACAGACTGAAATCTTTGCCCATTCTTCTTTGCAAAACAGCTCCAGCTCAGTCAGATTAGATGGACAGCGTTTGTGAACAGCAGAAATTGAAATTGAAATTGCAGTGAAGTCAGCTAGAAACTTACAGTGACGTGGACATCATGCAAAGACTGCCAGACTCTGTAATACTGCAAATGATCAGTGACTCAGGTTAACACTAAACTTTAAACGGCACCTCTGTGTCTCTGTGTGCTGAACATCTAGGATTGAGTCAGGCTGCATCAGCTGAAGCTGTTATTTGTATATATCAGTATTTTTTTATTCAGGTGTGGGGAAAATACGTAAGACTGCAGTGAAGCGATGCACCAGATGAATCCCTGGCCAAAGGTATCGTACTCAAATCAGACTACTGATCCAGCCACATCAGCCTTTTGTGAGGTCTGTTTAAAGTAGACTAAAAGTGAACTGCAGGTTCCTGAGAGGTGGACTGTGAGCACAGAAACACATGTTCATACATACAGCTGCAGCAAACTTACATTAATTTTAAATAGATTTGTTACTCTGATGTCTGTCTCTGTGTTAGTCCTCTGACAGACTGGTGACCTGTCCAGGTGTGCTCTACCTACTACTGGGACAGGTTCCAGCCTCTGTAATAGAAATGTTCTGTTATTCTCATTTAAAGTGTTTAAGTGCTTATGCATATGCTTAGTTGTGACACTGTTACTGTTCAGTGAAAGTTGCTAAAACTAGATGAACTTACTTCAGCAGTTTGAGAAAACAACTCCCTTTACAGGTGCTGATAAGGCCAAGGGCACAAAACAGCACAACCATTGATGCGTTAGGTTTCATAGCGAGACACGTGAAGTGTGGTAGGATCAGTTTGTAACTTCCTCCCTCTTCCTTGGAAGGCGTAAAGGAGGAGGAGCACGACCTCTGTGGCAGCGCTGACATGACTGAACTGTGATGTTTGATGTGTGTTGGCGCAGTAATAAATAGCTTGATCACAGCTCTTTCTGTGTTGCAGACTTTATTTAAAAAATTCCACGAAACCCCCCCCCCCCACTGTGAACCTGAATTGAATATTCAGAAGACATTTGTTTAAATAGTTCTACAAATCTGAGCTGTTGGTGTGTCCTTGGATTGTGTGGTAATAATATTAGAGCCTGCAATCTTTCTTACTGGATCTCTACTATGAGTCATGTTACCTGAGATTAGTTCTATGTTTACCTGTCAGCCTGGACGAATGTGCTGTGTGAAGAATGTAAATGACATCAGATCTGAACTGCTTACATCTAAGGAGCCTGTTCATATTTAATTGTAATATGAACCAATGATTTTCTGATTGATTGCTGATATATACAGTGGGGCAAAAAAGTATTTAGTCAGCCACCGATTGTCATCATTTTAGGTGGGGGAACTTGCACAGAGGTCAGTAATTTGCACCAGAGGTACACGTCAACTGTGAGAGACAGAATGTGAAAAAAAAAAATCCATGAATCCACATGGTAGGATTTGTAAAGAATTTATTCGTAAATCAGGGTGGAAAATAAGTATTTGGTCAATAACAAAAATACAACTCAATACTTTGTAACATAACCTTTGTTGGCAATAACAGAGGTCAAACGTTTACTATAGGTCTTTACCAGGTTTGCACACACAGTAGCTGGTATTTTGGCCCATTCCTCCATGCAGATCTTCTCGAGAGCAGTGATGTTTTGGGGCTGTCGCCGAGCAACACGGACTTTCAACTCCCGCCACAGATTTTCTATGGGGTTGAGGTCTGGAGACTGGCTAGGCCACTCCAGGACTTTCAAATGCTTCTTACGGAGCCACTCCTTTGTTGCCCGGGCGGTGTGTTTTGGATCATTGTCATGTTGGAAGACCCAGCCTCGTTTCATCTTCAAAGTTCTCACTGATGGAAGGAGGTTTTGGCTCAAAATCTCACGATACATGGCCCCATTCATTCTGTCCTTAACACGGATCAGTCGTCCTGTCCCCTTGGCAGAAAAACAGCCCCATAGCATGATGTTTCCACCCCCATGCTTCACAGTAGGTATGGTGTTCTTGGGATGCAACTCAGTATTCTTCTTCCTCCAAACACGACGAGTTGAGTTTATACCAAAAAGTTCTACTTTGGTTTCATCTGACCACATGACATTCTCCCAATCCTCTGCTGTATCATCCATGTGCTCTCTGGCAAACTTCAGACGGGCCTGGACATGCACTGGCTTCAGCAGCGGAACACGTCTGGCACTGCGGGATTTGATTCCCTGCCGTTGTAGTGTGTTACTGATGGTGACCTTTGTTACTTTGGTCCCAGCTCTCTGCAGGTCATTCACCAGGTCCCCCCGTGTGGTTCTGGGATCTTTGCTCACCGTTCTCATGATCATTTTGACCCCACGGGATGAGATCTTGCGTGGAGCCCCAGATCGAGGGAGATTATCAGTGGTCTTGTATGTCTTCCATTTTCTGATGATTGCTCCCACAGTTGATTTTTTCACACCAAGCTGCTTGCCTATTGTAGATTCACTCTTCCCAGTCTGGTGCAGGTCTACAATACTTTTCCTGGTGTCCTTCGAAAGCTCTTTGGTCTTGGCCATGGCGGAGTTTGGAGTCTGACTGTTTGAGGCTGTGGACAGGTGTCTTTTATACAGATGATGAGTTCAAACAGGTGCCATTCATACAGGTAACGAGTGGGGGACAGAAAAGCTTCTTACAGAAGACGTTACAGGTCTCTGAGAGCCAGAGATTTTCCATGTTTGAGGTGACCAAATACTTACTTTCCACCCTGATTTACGGATAAATTCTTTACAAATCCTACCATGTGATTCATGGATTTTTTTTTCACATTCTGTCTCTCACAGTTGAAGTGTACCTCTGGTGCAAATTACTGACCTCTGTCATCATTTTAAGTGGGGGAACTTGCACAATCGGTGGCTGACTAAATACTTTTTTGCCCCACTGTATATATATATATATATATATATATAGGTGCGGTGACTCCCAAGATAGGCGAGTGGCTCCAGCAGATCCCGGGAACAACATCGGAGATCTCTGTCCAGAAGAGCGCAGTCCTGGGAACAGCTAAGATACTGCGCAGGACCCTCAAGCTCCCAGGCCTCTGGTAGAGGACCCGAGCTTGAAGGATAAACCGCCCGCAGGGGCGTGCTGGGTGTATATATATATATATATATATATATATATATATATATATATATATATATATATTTTTTTTTTAACATACATAGTTTTTTGTTGCCTTATGGTTCCAAGCGCTGTCACCAATCTTTGCATTTAGTTATTATCTCATGACACTTGTTTAATCAGCTACCATCTCTCCTGTGGACTTTTTAATGTCTACAGTCTCAGACCAACACAGCCCTGCCCTTCCCATATTAGATTCTTGATGAATGTGTGTTGTTGTTATTCAGCCTGGTTCAATGTGCCCCTTTTTAACTTTGAGCACCCGCCCCTTTAAACCTCTCTGCACAGCCCTGCACTGAACTCACTATCTTCTCCGTCTAACAGCCTCCACATGTTCTCACTGTAATTTCCCCTCATGAATGAATTTATGCTGCACTAATGTGAATGTTTGCAGGGAAATCAAACGCATTTCACACGCAGTACTCGAGCTGACTTACCTTTGTTTGAATGACGACTTGTACGCGCTGACTCCACAGATAAGGTACGAGAATATATCAGGCTACGTCTTCAGGGTTTCTACTCCACGGCCGTATTTCATACGGGTCCACATTTCCACTGCACGCTATTTTCTGCAAGTACCGCCGCTACGCCTCTGGACGCAATCGGTCTCTATACAGTCCGTTCTCTTTTGAGCTGCTTTTAAGCATCTTGTAATCATCGTTCCAACACAGTGTGTTTGTTTTGAATCGTAGACCTCGAAAATGGTGCCGCGCTCCCACAATGCATTGCGGCGTGACGTCAACTCCAAAGCCCTATAGAACATGTTCTTTTTCATTGTCAAAATTATCAGGAATAAAGAAGAAAACTGATTCAAAACCTGTGGAACCTGCCAAAAAACAAGTTTTACTGCAAAGGATTTCTAGATGTGAAGGTTTTGTGGCTTTTTTCAGTTTCTAAAACAAACTCATTTGTACAGAAGGATATGAGGATGTATATGTCCGGTGGTGGGTTTTTTTCTTCTTGATTTAATGTATTCATTTATCTCTTCACTTAATCTTTCTTTATGTTTTTTTTTTTTTTGATTTTTTTTTGATTTGGCATGAGCGATTTCCGGTCCTCACTCCAAGGTGGCGGTAATGCACCACATGTTCTATCACAGCTGCGTCCGAGAGGACAGGAAACGTCTGTATGCGTCTGCAAACCAGGTAACTACACTCAGCTGAGCCTCTCTGCTAGTCGTTATTAGTTGGAGGGTTTGCGTCACTTTCTCTCGGCTTGATAAAGGGCTGTATAGAAATCTCTGGTACGTAACACGTAACGTCATTTTTAGGGAGCGTCGCAGAGAAGTGAGGCTGTTTCTTTGTTTTTGTCGAGTTTTGATTGAAGACATGTTTCCAGTCCGTTTTTTACTCGTTTGTTTTTTCATTAATAACTTTACATTATCACAGAGAACAAGAAGGCGCTTTGTTTGTCACATTCACCTTATGTCTGTGAAGGTTCTCAGTCATCCAGGTCATCGTAGTCAAAGGAGCTTGCAAAGAAAAGCGTCTGGACTTCTTTAAGTTACTTGAAGACGTTTCACCTCTCATCCGAGAAGCTTCTTCAGTTCTAAGGTCAAATGGTGGAGAGTCCCAGATATAAGCCTAGTGGGAGTTTCCCCCCACAGAGGGACAAAAGGACCCCCTGATGATCCTCTAATCACCTGAGCCAAGGTTTGAAACTGGGTGTGGGCCCCAATCAGCCAGTTTCGGGTGAGTTCATTGTGAAACCTGGCCCCACCTTATCATGCGAATTCCTGAGGTCAGATGGCCCAGGATGTGAGTGGGCGTTAAGGCGTCTGGGAAGGATCTCAAAACTGGATTATAGATGGCAGAGAGTTGGTGTCGTAAACCCCGCCTCTGTTCAAAGATGGTCGCTCACAGTTGACATAGATGCTTCTTTCACTCCTCTTTCAAACCATCTGTCCTCTCTGTCCAAAATGTGAACATTGGCATCCTCGAAAGAGTGTCCTTTATCCTTAAGATGCAGATGGACTGCTGAGTCTTGTCCTGTGGAGGTGGCTCTTCTATGTTGTGCCATGCGCTTGTGAAGTGGCAGCCACTTGGCAGCCACAGTGATAAATGGCTGAGATGGCTGCAGCTGTACGTGTGAGGTACCTACATATTTCAAGATGAATTTGCAGAGATGTCATGTTTGGTGCTTACAGACATCACACTGCATTTTGTGATTTCGTAGCTATTGTTGTGATATTTCGGAGCTTCCCATGATCACCGTGACAGTCATTCATTTTAACATAACCTTTCTATTCCTTTCAGGGATCCTCATTTTTTTGGTACGGAAGATCAGCAGCTGTGTCGACAGGCAACAGGTAACGGCATGCTTTTCTGTTAGTACTGTAGACCTTGGTCTGGTGCTCTTTTTTAGTTTAACACAGTATTTTCATTTGCCGAAGTGTAAAAAGCTTGTTCCAGGAGAAACAAACTTTAGTGAGTTCTGCAAAATGATTCCCACCATTGCACACTCTGTCAGCCTCCAGTGTGCCCTTTTTTTGTCCTTTAACTGAAGAAAGTCGGTAGTCAGAACATATGAGATAAGTGAGATCCTCATTTTGCCTGCTTATTTCAAGATACAACATTTTCACAAACTGCTGTAGGATAACCTTGCTATTTGTCTTTTCCAACACTTCTACATTCATCCATATTTCCTTGTCTGCTTCTTTCCAGGTGAAAAGTACCTGAAATGGGTGAAAGATTTTGTTTCCAAAAACAAAAGCATGTGCGTTCACCTGAAGAAGCCAAGTGGTGCTGACCTGTGGATAGAAGAGCTTGAGAACACCAAATACAACGGGGATGATGATGAAGTTAACGCCTGGGGAAAATTCTACCTTCCCGAGATTGTAAAAATGCAGGTTATTGGTGTGGTAAAGGGCACCTCATGTCCATGTGACGAGCTTGTGCTGATGACGCGTGAGGACAAAAAGCTGTACGGCTATGACGGAGAGGAGCTGCATCTGGTGGCTTCCAGTTTCCTGGAACTATGTGACAAAACGATAGAGTATCCAGCATCCAAGCGCTACTACAATGGAGAGGCCTTCAAAGATATGGTGAGAAGTTAGACTGCTAAGAATAAGACTGGGGATGCCTAGTGTTAGAGATCAATCACCTGAGCTTTTCTTTGTATTGTTGTGTGTTCTGTTTAGACTGAGGAGGACTGGAAAAAAGTTAAGATGAGTGATGTGGGGAGGAAACTGCAGGAAGAACATAAAAAGCTGGTAAATGAAACCCAGTCAGCGTTCGTCAGCCTAATATCATAGGTGGGTATTGGAGCTGAGTATCATCACTGATTTCTAGAACCTGTTCAATTCCAATTCACAAGGTCCCAATTAGATTCCATTTAATTCTTACTCAGAGAGTCAGAAACATTATAATTCTGATCATTTATCAGTACTGACACTTGTGAAACTTCATCAGAGGTGTGAGCATCACAGCAGATGCTTTTGTGTCAAAGTAACTGAGGATAAAACACAAAACCATGAAGCAGATTTTCCTGGCCTAGCTTTTTACAGTAGATAACCTTAAAAATATTATTCTGCAGTAGAACAAAAGCAGACGAGAACCACGACTCAACAAATGTACATTGGCTGATGCTGCTGAAGTGATTCAGAGGTTTTAATAAGAGGTTTTAATAGAGACACAGCAGAGCATTTTGCAGTTTCACTTAATTTGAAAAAAATACATAAAATTTGGTATTGAACAGCAGAAATGAGGCTGTCTTGTCGGAAGTCATTAAAAAAAAAAACGGCTGTAAACAACGGTAGACTGCTTCATAACAAGCAAGCGAATAATGCCAAAAACAGAGATTTGAGATGGGAAACGGTGTTCTTAAAGTACACTGAGAGAGGCAGAGAGCTGTGCTGTGTTGTTTTTCTGTGTGTGTTTTAATGGTGGTGGAAGCAAACCAGCAAAAGTAAGAGGGAATTCATGACAATGTTTATGTCAAGCGAAATGTGTCTTCTTTTGCTGCTGGTTTGGTTAGAGAGAGACAAAACGTGCAGCTTCAGGATCTGAGCAGCTTTCAGCACCAACGGCATCACAGCTCAGACTTGGATTCAGGATTAAGCCCTTTATGTTTGACTGTAGTGATTGTAGCTCTGTCCTTGTTATTAATCGCTTTAGTCAAACACAGCTATTGTTTGCTGGGATGTGTATATCCTTGACAGTTTGTATCTCAGAGTTATCAAAGACACTGTGGATAATCATCAAGAGATTGTTGTCCTCTTAATAATGACCTATTTGATTGTTTGTTTTTTCTTCTTCTTACAGATTCTGGTATTTGGCCAAAAGAGAGCTTCACAATTCTTGGCTTCACCTGTGGTAGAAAAATGACTGAAGTTATGCAACACTCTCTAAAATTAAAGCTATGCAACGCTTTAACATGAATGGCGAAGGAGTGCATCTCTTTCACTGTCTCTTCCTGTCCTCTTCTCAGTCTTTGTTGTGGCACCTCTGCTATGTGTTATAGAAAGCACTTGGAATCATGTTCAATACAAAAACACCAAACTCGTGGGATTGCCCTAGCAAGCAGTTGGTAAAAACTAATTAAAACTGATATATATCAGCTTCACTTTCTAGCTGCAAAAGCACGTTTCTGCAAAAGCATGCAGTTTCCTGTCAGCACTTTTTGGCACAGAGTGTACTCAGAGTTAGGCCTTTCTTATATAAAGCAATATAATCAGCATATAAACATTTAAGATGATAAATTTAAAGCTCAACAGTAACTGCTATAAATATTATAACTACACATGTAGTGCTTTTGCTTAAGTAAATTATAGTTGGGATCATAATAAGAAAACATGTGTTTTTATTTTCTGTGTACCCTGGGTACAGACCAGTATAAATATGGGATTCTTCCCAATAAATGCTGTCTGATAATGCTTCATATTGCATTAAACACTAGATATGTAAGCAAACAAACAAAAACCCATAGAAGCCAGTTTTAATTATTAAATGTGACAATTACATGGAGATGGAAAGTAAACATGCTTATACACGTCTCTGTGATTACAGAAAATCCACACAGATGCTGTCAGAGCAGAGAATCTTTGATTTATCAGAATGATGAATGCAAATGATTTCATGAAATCTCACTCTTGTTCTGGGTTGTAAAATTCACCTGTCCAGTTAAACCGAATCCTTTGCAACACAGTTCTAAGAACCCTACCAACCTCATCCTCAGCTCTCTGCCTGTTGTCCTTTTCAGCTGAGTATTCATCCACATGTGTTTCAACTTCTCTCTCATTTTCAAGCAAATTGCTCAGGCTCTCAGCTTCAGCACAGTTACCATATGGCCACTCTCTGAGGTCTTCTGTGTTCAAGCCAAACAAATTCTTACATGATCTGCAAGGCTTCATTCTGGCACCATCACGGAGACAAAAAGCCTCACACCTGATATTTCCAGGTACTTCAATTGTTCCATCAAAGTAATCTTTCTGGACTGTGTTTGGATAATAGGTCATCACCGCACCAGATACATATTTATGCCATTTGCTAAGACAGGAGGCAGCAATCATAATTTTCCCAGCGTTAGGACCTTTGGTGGACATGGAGACTCCGCAGTACCTTTCTGATTTGTTGGTTTGGGATTTTTGAGAAATGCAGATGGTGGACGAGACGAAAGCTGTTTTTTTATTATTCTCTTCTAAGTCCAAGTCTGTGAGGAGATCTTGCAGACTCTGCTTTATTTGCTCTTCATTCTCTGAGTTATTTTGCAGGACGATCTGAAAACAGTTACAGATCTGGTCAAAGTGTTGCACCTGATTATATAGTTGTTTTTAATAGAAAGTTGATCAACATGTTTGTTTCGCTGCTTGACTTGTTTAACTATGCAGGACCATTGGATGCTTTTGATTTAGACATTTTAAGATAGGGGGTGAAAAATGTCACAAAAATCTATTTAATTTTAAATCAATAAGCAAAAATCCATCTTTGTTCTCACTAATTTATAATTAAATTTGCTAATTGACCTTTTTTTTTCTATTTTGCTATGCCGGGCTGTCAAAACACGCTGAATTTAGAGTCTTTGAGCTGACTTAACAGATCCAGCAGCTACACAGTGACAGCATCATATACGCCTTGAAGACTGTAAGCATCTCCAATAATGAGTCTGTTAGACATTATTTAGAACTAACAAATTCTGAAGCAAGTCTCCAGCTCTCCTGCAGTCTCTGTGTTTGGTGGAGAAGTATAGCTAGAAGCATATGTTGAAGTATAAGGTACAGTATGGATTTTCTTTGGATTTCTCAGTAAAAAAGCACTTTGCATTATACTTTCCTAAAAACTGGAAGTTTGTCAGATTGACTGAAAATGTGAGAAGAGTTATCTTACCATGTCGAGCACACAGGAGAAGGGACTTCGCCTGGGAAGCTGAGTCGAATACAACTTAAAAGGCCTGGGATATCTTCTCATTAAAGAACCCAACACAAAAGGATTAGGGAAGATTTCTTCTGGAGAAAAGGGGATGTTGTTGATTTTGCCCAGAAACAACATGCTGTGAAGGATCTGTTGAGTGAAAACATATTTGCTTATTGTTAGTAGTGATAAACAGGACTGTCTTAAAAGTGTCAAAGGTAACACACCTCATCCACCAAGTGTTGACTTCCCGGAGTCATGTAAGAGCCCCGAACCCTCCTCTTGGTAATCTTGTAGGCATTAGTTTTGAACCTCCTTTGAGAAATTGTTGTCTTCTAAAATGATAATGATCGAGCAGTTAGGGATTTAAAAACACAGGAGATCTGATAACTTTGGCTACAGCAGAGTCTGCAGACATACCTATTTTGCTCTTGGTCGGCCTATTTTAAACATGAGAGACAACATAGTTAGTGAAATGTTGATAACATACAATGACTATCATTGGTGGCTGAAAAGATGCCAGGTAACAAGTGAAAAGCTGCTACTTACCATCGCCACAGTCTAAGAATGAAACAGGAAACACTGAGCGAGTTGCCTCCATCTTAAAGCTGTTGATCATGTGATTTAAAGGAAAGCCACACCCAGCTCTTTCCTGGAATTTTACTCGACTGTAGAAAACTGCTCCATTTGCCCCGCCCACCCATGATCTTTAATATCTACCAAAAACAACCTTTTGGTTGTCAGTAACCAGCCGATCGTTTTCGCGATTAAAAAATGACTTTGTGCGGCGGCGTTCCCACCGCGAGCAGAACTCCGGCTCAAAAACCGCTGTTTTTGAACACTTTTATTTACTTAAGCATTTTAATGGGCTTACTTTGAAACAAAGTGCGATTGAATGATTATTGTTATGTGTTGCCTTGAATTCGGCTATGCTGTCTGTTAGACAGCTGTTTTCCTTTATTGTTGTTTTTGTATTGTTTGTAGCGAACGCTACTGGAATGTATAGATTAAGCTACGTAGCCAAGATAATTAATAATTTAACTGTTGTACATTGGTTGATGATGATTTGCATTGTTACATAGGCTTGCAGAAAAATATATTTGTTTACCGGTAAACTGAATCGAACTTGATGTGCTAATGGACGTTTTTCTGACCTACAGGTCAGGTTTTGTTCCCTCCCTTTGAATTAATCTTCTTCATATTGAAGTGGCGAGCCGGTAGGACCATTCTTTGTTTCCCCTCTTTCCCCCACTTAGCCGTCTTTGGATTACGGACATATTTCCCCATTTGTATGAAGCTGGACTCTAAGGAGGAATACCTTAAAAGTGAACTTTAAAAAGAAGAGGACCAAAAAGGACTTTTGCACAGAAAGATCACAGCATTGATTTATTATTTAATTGTGGGCATTTATGTTGTGTGTTGTATTAATTATTTTGTTCCATTTCCCCTTTCCTCCATTTATTCAATATATTTTTGGTACAAGATATTGCAGTCTTTGGTCTCATCATTCACACCATCTAGGCTCCATAAAGAACTATTTCTTCTGCGCGTCAGTCAGTAAACTCATCCATTGAAATAAACTAGTCCTTAAATAACTTTGAGTTACACAGTGGCAAATGTAATAGAGAAAGACACAGGGCCACCTGAAATCTGTCGTCCTATCTGATTCAAAACCAACATGTAGGAGAATCTGGAATCTTTGATTTTGAGTTAAAAATAAAATATGGGTAAAATGCAGAAATGTTTTTACTAACATGTACTAACAGAGACTTGGAGGAGAGAGACCTAATGTTTAATAATCCACATTTCACTGTTTTACTCTTTGGTTCAGATGTGGATACTGTATTGTTCTTTCTTTGTGATTGTTTATGTTTAAGTTGTTTGTTGCTGGTTTTTAGTTTGTTTTTTGTCTGTTTGGGAGCTGACACAGTCTCTATGGAGATGGGTTTTTGGGGGGTAGCAGGAGGAGAGAAGCTGCAGAGAGGCGTGTAAGACTGCAACTCTGCTTCCTGGTCCCAACTCTGGATAGTCATATTTTGGGGGGTTTAATAAACTACTACTGCATGATGGAAAGCTGAAGTATTACACAGCTTTATGAACCTCCTGTTATCCTGGTAGACGAGTACAGCAATAAATCTTTTACTTGAACATCTTCTGGCTCCAATAAGCTTTGAAATGTGACCATGAAGTTAGAGACACACTGACTGAAACCCACAGCTGTGACTGTGGATCACATCCACACACAGTGTAGCTGCTGTCTCTGTGTGAGGTCTGTGTATATATGTACATATTTATGCTTATATTCATATTCTCTTATTCCCCTTTATTTGATATCCTAATTCTGTGCTGTGTAAAAGTTTGTCGGTGTTCTGCTGCTACAAACTGGATTTCCTGGAGGATAAACATGAGGGATTCATAAAGTTCTATCTCTCTGTTAAAATCCCCCAAAATCAATGAAATGTGAATTTCAGGCAGACGTGTTTTTAAAAGAGTCTCTTTAATGGAAAAATGTGTTTTTAAAACCAGCCAATAGGAGCGTCTGTGGATATCAGCTGAGGCTGAACGCAGGAACACCATCACATATAAATACACAGAATTAAATCACTAGATAAAAGACGTCATTAAATAAGGATCGAATCAACATGTCAGAGGTCAAAGGTCAGTCAGAAGAGGTGTGGTTAAACACTGGCAGTGCAGTGACCTAATGCACCGCCCCCTCTGAGCCTCCGCTGTGTCCTCAGCACATCCAGGAGCAGCAGGTCAGAGGGGGCGGGGCCATGTCAGGACTTATTTTAAGTAAAATTTAAAGTGGAGCGACGGCAGGAGTCACACAGCAGTAACCAGCTCTGTGTGCCAGGGTCAAAGGTCAAACAAGTCCTGCAGCTGACCCACACACAGACTTACACTGATCCACAGAGAGTGATGAATCCACACATCACTCGGCTGGAGGAAGCTGGGTTTCCACACCGTCCAATCAGAAACCAGTGTTGACGCTGAGACCCGTCTCTGTAACAGGAAGTCCATGAACAGGCAGACCCTCTGCAGCAGGCTGACCTGTGACCTCTGAGACAGAGGGAGGAGTTTGTGTCAGCAGGGGGCGCTGCAGCATCGCCTGAGAGCTTTAAGAACAACAGCAATAAACAGGAAGTGAAAGTCACACTTCTGTTGGTGTGCGTCATCAGCAGACTCCACCCTCTGCAGGAAGCTGAGATAAGAAGCAGCCAATCACAGAGCAGAGAGCGTGTGACTTCCTGTTCCTGCTGTTACTGTGACAACAGCTCCTGGGACAGAGAGCAGCTTTCTAAAGAGGAAAGATGTTGCTGTCACCCCCGGGTGTCATGTGACCCGCCTGATGTACCGATTTAAGACTGTAAGAACAATAATAACATGTTTTAGTCAGGTGATCCATGCAGAGCAGATCCATGTGACCAAACACAGCTGGATCACATGTTTCCTCTCCTGGAAACAGAAAGCCTTCATGTATAAAGGCTCATGTACCCACTGAGCCCTGCTCTCAGATCTGTGAGGCTTTAACAAACAACAGTTTAAAGTCATGTTTAGCATCTTCTGTCAGTGTGGAAGGTCACACACTTTCCTGAGTGTTGAACCCTGAACTACTAGCTGTTCATGTCAGCCTGGACATAAATACAGACCTGCCTGCTGTCATAGACCCCAGCACTCACATGTTACTTATAAGTGACTCATATGTATGCATGTATATATTGTGTATATTGTGCTATTTCTTACTTAGTGTGTTGTGTCTTTGTTCCTGTTTGTGCTGCAGCACTGTAACCTAAATAATTTCCCCTGGGGATCAAAAAAGTATTCTGATTGTGATTAAATGAAAGCAGTCAGAGCAGAGGACGGTGATGTAAGGAATGGGATTTTAATCAGCCAGTCTCCTTTAACTCTCAGCATCACAAAGTAATGTGGTAACATCTGGACTGATGTGTTTACTGTCAGCTAGTTTAAATGCTGTAGGCTGCAGCCGCTGCTCTAACACTATAACTGTAACAGGGCTCAGTGCTGCTTCTAACAGTCTGAGCTGCTTCAGGCTTTATTTGTGAGGAGCACAGCAGCTTACAAACACGTGGCTGGGCCTGGACCCAAAGGAGTGTTTGTTAAAGCCTGCAGTGAATCCAGCAGCAGAATGATGGAAATGCAACACAGCAATGATGAAGAGGAGCAGCATTAAAGCCAAAGTCCAGTTCATACAGTTAGGTCCATAAATCAAATAAGGGAAAATAAAATGTTGTTGGATGCACCTGTCTGCAGCCTTAATGCTCTCTGGTCGCTATGGTAACGCGTAAACATTTCTTTCAAAATAAGACACACGACTACAACACGGGAAAAGACCCAGGGAAACGAAGTTAAGGATAAAAACCCTGAAAACCATTGTTGGATTTATATTTTATCATTGTCATTGTTATTGGGGAATATCTAACCATATATGCTTAGAGGTGTAGAACCAATTGTGTAATGATAGTAGTCTTTAAAGACTTTGTGTGACTCCAGAGTGTTCTGGCATTCACACCCACGTCCTGGGATCATGGGAGAGGTGCTACCTTCTTATTGTTTTGTGGTAGGATGTCTGTTTTAGTCTAAGTGCCTTTTGTTTAGATGAACTGCTGGACTTCCAGACCAGCAGGTTTAGGGAAGTCGTTTATGGGTCACACTCTGACTCCACACACACACACACACACACACACACACACACACACACACACACACACACACACACACACACCTACATAACATACAGACTGGTACCTTTGTTCATGTGTATGTTAATGAACCTATGTATATTCATGTAACCTCAATAAAAGAACAGTGTTACGAGGGAACGGACGAGAGCGACTGTGGTCAAGCGAAGGAACGGCATTGGTCCAGGTCTCTCCCGTGCACGAGAAACAGAAAGAACTACTCGTGTCTTGGGTGAACCCATTGTGAGATCTAGCCCCACGCTATCATGTGATTTCCTGTGATCAAATGTCCCAGGATGTGAGTGGGCGTTAAGACGTCCATGTCCCTCTTCAAACAACTTAAAGAAGTCCAGACGCTTTTCTTTCCAAGCTCCTTCGACAACATCATTCATAGAACAGCTTCCAGCTTCTTTTGCTCGGCTACAGTTTGGATGGATTTGCATTTAAAGATGCAACAAGACTAAAATGGTTAGGGTCAGGAGGTCAAAGGTCAGAGCTCCTGTGGGTCTGAGGGCGGCCTCACGCTGGAGAAGGATGAAGGAGTCTGACCTGAGCCAGTGTTTGACATGAACACATCAGCACTGCTGTCAGTGAGCCTAACGACAGCCGTTAGCATCATTTCAGTGTTAAAGTCATAAAAACACTTCCTGTCTCTGTGGTGGTTACAGTGACATCATGCAGTTTGTGCTTTGACCTCCAGAGGGCGACAAATCAGCACAGACAGAGAGCTCCATTCAAACTTTGCTGCCATCAGGAATAATTCTTCAAATATAATCATCAGTGTTTGAGCAGTTATGATATCAGGGACAATCTAGACATGTGTGACAATACTGAACATGTCACATGACACACCTCAAACATCATGTGATCCACTCTCAGTCTGCACTTTCATTCATGACTTCAACAGGTTGAAATGAGCTTTGAAGAAACATCAGTTCAGTGCTGAAATATTTAAACGCTGCAGGAAGAACAACAACAAATTGATGTTTGTGCTTCAAACAGGAAAACCAGCAGAAATAAATCACAGCCTGCCAGAGGTTTGGAGTTTCCGAGGTGCACCTGAACGCAGCACAGTGTTCCAATGCTCCTGATTGTCCTCAAACGTCTCTTTGGGTGTTTCCTTCCTGCTCAAAGTTTAATTTCACTTCCTGAACTTCGTGGAGTGGAGCTTGTTGTTGGTGTGTGAAGAAACTGTAAGTTTGCTTTGTTTCCTCCTTTAACAGTTTGTCTTTAGGAACTTTACTGTTTGTTCAGCTCGTGTTTGATTTCTTCACACAACAAACTGTGTGTGTTTGTATTTCCGGTCTCTCCATTAAAGTCAGTGTGTAATGTTTCCTGGCTAACATCAGCTGTGTGCAGCTTAGTTCAGCACAAATCTGCCGCTCCATAGTTCACGGTAACGGACTCACAGCTGGACCAACGAGTCCGAGTGTGTCCGCCACTCTGAGCTACGTTCGTGTTTGTGTACTTGTAGTTTGTACTTTGAGTTCACTCAGAGCCCACAGAGGACGCAGCGTACGTGATGACGTCACAGCCCTTTACCTCCTTTACTGTCACTGTGATTAATATTTACACACGAGACACCTGCAGAGCTCTGACGCTAAGCTAGCCACACAGCTGCTAACACTAAGCTAAAGCTAAGCTAACGCTAAGCTAACGCTAAGCTAGCCAAGAACCCAGAGTGAGTTAAAGCTGAGTAAACACTGACCCCAGACCAGCACCGTGATAAAGTGAGCTGCTGCTGCTGAACTTGAACAGGTAACAAAGTGATGAGCAGTCAGGCTGCAGGTTTCTACCTGTTCATGTTTCTACAGTAGAATCACTTTGAAGTGTCTTTGTGCTGTTTCATCTTTGATTTGTGTTCATAAACACTCAGAGAAACATCACGTGACCTCATCAGGATCTGTGTTGGTGTGTGGGGCTGTACCTCAGCTTCATGTTGTTACATGCTCATTTGTTCATTTTACACAGTAACATCAAAGTAATGTTATGAGGAGTAATGAAGTAACGTACTCCATTACTTTTAATCAAAGTGTTCTGTGTAATATGTGTAATAATGACTGTTTTGAGTAATGACCAACACTGATCACAACAAAGAGGAAATGCCTCCAACATGCACAAACATTTGAGCCACAACATGCAGTTAATGTGCACAAATGTCTTTGATATGCTGCTCAGTGATGGTGGTGACTGTCAGAGCAGAGCTACTGAGAATCAATAAGTAATATCAATGATGGGATCAGAATCACTAAATTCTTCTCATCCCTGTCAGTATCATACATGTGCTGTATAATGTGATAAATGTAGAGGTGCTGGCTGTTCTCTCACTCTGCTGTTTAGCTGTAAAGGACGCCTCCCTGCCTTTGTCTCATTCATGACCTTTAATAGTCTCTTCTAACATGCAGAGATCTGTATGATCTGTTTCATAGAGTCTAACCAGCCTGTACAGGTAACAACAACAGTCACTGCATCACTGACACACAAACGTCATCTCTGTCAATAACAACGTTCATACATGGAATAAAAACACATCAGTGGATCATTGCTGGAGCTGATGTTTGTGCTCCTGGTGCAAAGGCTCTCAGTTTCCTCCTTGAAATAACATCAGTGGTGGGTCAGCGACATGCTTTCTTTCCCTCTCAGGTTTAAATATCTGGGACTCTCCACCGTTTGGTTGTAGAGCTGAAGAAGCTTCTCAGATGAAACGTCTTCCAGAAACTTAAAGACGTCTCTTTTCTCTCCAAGCTCCTTAGATCACATGACCTGGATGACTGAACCTACAGACATATTGACCTGGTTTCATGGTCACATGACAGGTCAGAGGTCAGCGACTGTAACTCAGTTCCTCCTGTTAATGTGAACTCACTGAGTGTTTGTGGTTTACCTCTCAGACTGACTGAAGATGATGATGGAGGAAGAGGAGGACAGAGCAGAGTCTGCAGGGTCCAGCTGTCCGTCTGTGAGGAGTGACCGGTCCAAAGATCATAATCCAGACTTCAGTGGTGAACCTGGAGCAACGAGGTCAGAGAGCTGAACTCACTGAGTAACAGAAATAATTCTGCACTGACATTATAATCAGTGTTGACTCTGGTTGATTGTCTGACTGTGTTTGTGAGCTGAGAGGAAATGAAAATGAGTTTGTAACAAAAATCAGTTTTGTCCAGTTTTCCTGTAAAAAGCTGAACTCTAATCTAAGAGGATGTTACTGACAGGAAACAGCTGCATTATCTGCAGTCTGTGTGATCACAGCTGCTTCAATCATGTTTGTGTCTGCAGAGGTCAGAGGTCACAGTCTGCAGGGTCCAGCTGTCTGTCTGTGAGGAGTGACTGGTCCAAAGATGACGTTCCAGACTTCAGTGGTGAACCTGGAGCAACGAGGTCAGAGAGCTGTGATGACTCCTTTACATGTTTGTGTTTCCTGGATAAATATGACCTGAAACATCCTCAGATTGTTACAAAGATTCATTAAAAAGAAAACAATGAAAGAGAAAAGATCCAAATGTTCGACTTGGTCATTTGCTGTTTGAGGACAGTGATGCTCATATCTGTGGGGAAAGTGTGACCTGAGTGGGTTCATGTTTGTCTTTAAAGAACAGAGCTGCTCTGATTCTCTTTGTGTCTGATCTGTTAAACAGTCTGAGAGGTCACACAGAGACCCAGCAGCTAAAGCCTGGATCATACTGGCTGCTGTTACTCCATCAGGACAACACTGAACCACAGTGGTGTGGATGTAGTGGATAAATCCCACCATACTGATGCTCAGAGTTAACCACAGGGAACAAAACCAGATGTTACCTTCAGATTGTGACCTTTGGAGTGGACGATGCAGATTTCAATAGAGAATAAATGTTGTTGTTTTTCAGCTGTGAAGAAAGAATCTAATTTTCTGAACTTAAGAATTTATGATGCTGGAAACAACATGGAGACTATAACACAACATTTCCACTGTGTTCATAGAATGAATGTAAAACTGTCAGACATTCATTAAATATGCAAAATGTCTACAGAAGCATCAGAGGGTCAGACGTGAAGCACTCAGTGATTTTGATCAAATGACTCATCAGTTATTGATCTGTACTACACTGATCTACCACGTTAGTAAAGCTGGTGTTCTGGTGGTGGAGGGAGACTCGGATCATGTTCTGGTTTTGGAGCAGTGATCTGCTGATGGTTCAGTTTGATGAGCTTCTTCAAAATCATCCCTGACATCACCACTGAAAGGACGTCCATGAAAACAGACTGAAAATTACTGATATGTTCACAATCTGAGAGTTTAAAACTTGACAGACTTGATTCAGATGAAGTTATTTGAGCAGAAACTCCTGGATCTTTATCCTGTGTTGATCTAATCCTTCATGGTTCCTCCACAGAGTGGACCAGCAGAGCTCAGAGGTTCCCAGTGGTCAGTCTGCCCAGCAGCATCAAACACAGCTGGACTCCATATTTATGGTCTGTACATGTACAACAACTACTGTTACATCTGTTCTGTTCACAGTCATCTCCATGCTGCTCTTTGTAGACCAGTGGATCGTCAGTGTGTCCAACATGGATCTGATGTTTGGCTCCATGATTTCAGTCTGATTGGCTCATTCATAAATATTCTGTTCCAGCTGCTGGAGGACAACATCATCACTTTTGTGAAGAACGAGCTGAAGAAGATCCAGAAGGTTCTGAGTCCAGATTACCCAGAATGCTTAGAGAGTCAGAGGAGCAGCAGCAGAGAGGCGTTTGTGAAGATCACAGTGGACTTCCTGAGGAGAATGAAGCAGGAGGAGCTGGCTGACCGTCTGCAGAGACGTAAGAGGATTTATCTAAAGATTTAAGCTGCTGGATAAATGAACATTTTCCAGAGATGGAAGATGGAGCAACATGTTTTAAAGATTAGTTCTTTTTGGAATTGAGTGTTTATTTTTCTTCTCATTCAGAGCTTCAAGCTGCAGTTTGTCACCGTAACCTTAAATCCACCCTGAAGAAGAAGTTCCAGTGTGTGTTTGAGGGCATCGCTAAAGCAGGAAACCCAACCCTCCTGAATCAGATCTACACAGAGCTCTACATCACAGAGGGAGGGACTGCAGAGGTCAATGATGAACATGAGGTCAGACAGATTGAAACAGCATCCAGGAAACCAGACAGACCAGAAACAACCATCAGACAAGAAGACATCTTTAAAGCCTCACCTGGAAGAGATGAACCAATCAGAACAGTGCTGACAAAGGGAGTGGCTGGCATTGGGAAAACAGTCTTAACACAGAAATACAGCCTGGACTGGGCTGAAGACAAAGCCAACCAGGACATCCAGTTCATATTTCCATTCACTTTCAGAGAGCTGAATGTGCTGAAAGAGGAAAAGTTCAGCTTGGTGGGACTTGTTCATCACTTCTTTACTGAAACCAAAGAAGCAGGAATCTGCAGCTTTGAAGACTTCCAGGTTGTGTTCATCTTTGATGGTCTGGATGAGTGTCGACTTCCTCTGGACTTCCACAAAACTACAATCCTAACTGACCCTAGAAAGTCCACCTCAGTGGATGTGCTGCTGATAAACCTCATCAGGGGGAAACTGCTTCCCTCGGCTCACCTCTGGATAACCACACGACCTGCAGCAGCCAATCAGATCCCTCCTGACTGTGTCGGCATGGTGACAGAGGTCAGAGGGTTCACTGACCCACAGAAGGAGGAGTACTTCAGGAAGAGATTCAGAGATGAGGAGCAGGCCAGCAGGATCATCTCCCACATCAAGACATCACGAAGCCTCCACATCATGTGCCACATCCCAGTCTTCTGCTGGATCACTGCTACAGTTCTGGAGGATGTGCTGGAAACCAGAGAGGGAGGACAGCTGCCCAACACCCTGACTGAGATGTACATCCACTTCCTGGTGGTTCAGGCCAAAGTGAAGAAGGTCAAGTATGATGGAGGAGCTGAGACAGATCCACACTGGAGTCCAGAGAGCAGGAAGATGATGGGGTCTCTGGGAAAACTGGCTTTTGATCAGCTGCAGAAAGGAAACCTGATCTTCTATGAATCAGACCTGACAGAGTGTGGCATCGATATCAGAGCAGCCTCAGTGTACTCAGGAGTGTTCACACAGATCTTTAAAGAGGAGAGAGGACTGTACCAGGACAAGGTGTTCTGCTTCATCCATCTGAGTGTTCAGGAGTTTCTGGCTGCTCTTCATGTCCATCTGACCTTCATCAACTCTGGACTCAATCTGCTGGAACAACAACAAACAACCTCTACATGGTCTAAACTATTTAACAAACTAAAACTTCAATCTCTCCACCAGAGTGCTGTGAACAAGGCCTTACAGAGTCCAAATGGACACCTGGACTTGTTCCTCCGCTTCCTCCTGGGTCTTTCACTGCAGGCCAATCAGACTCTCCTACGAGGTCTGCTGACACAGACAGGAAGTGGCTCACAGACCAATCAGGAAACAGTCCAGTACATCAAGAAGAAGCTCAGTGAGAATCTGTCTGCAGAGAAAAGCATCAATCTGATCCACTGTCTGAATGAACTGAATGATTGTTCTCTAGTGGAGGAGATCCAACAGTCCCTGAGATCAGGAAGTCTCTCCACAGATAAACTGTCTCCTGCTCAGTGGTCAGCTCTGGTCTTCATCTTACTGTCATCAGAAGAAGATCTGGATGTGTTTGACCTGAAGAAATACTCTGCTTCAGAGGAGGCTCTTCTGAGGCTGCTGCCAGTGGTCAAAGCCTCCAACAAAGCTCTGTGAGTACATTTGTACTCATGTCTTTACTTTTAACATCCAACTGTGTCAGTAATTTATTTCACCAGGTTTTCTGTCTTTGTATGAATTTGTAAAGTTTTGGGATTTCTCCAATACAACTGTGACCTCTTTGATGCCTCCAGAACTCGAGACGCTGGATTCACCATAAACTCTAATCATCACTGCTGCTGTTATGTTATCAGTCTTTGTTTAAACACTTAGGCTGCATGTGCCTGATGTTGTGATACTTTATATTCACATGCATGCTCCTAGATACATTTCTACTGCAGGTCTATTTTTAGTCACAAATGTTGGTGAAACACTTGCTTTTACATGCATGGTGGGTCCTGCATTAAAGAAAGCATTTGAATTACTCAGTGAATCCTGGCAGCCAGAGAAACATCCTTAGTTCCACTTTAAACTAAACTCTGCTTCGGTCTTCCACAGTGTGTTTGTTGTTTCTTTGTTGTTGTTGGCCTGCTCTCTCCTCTCACTCCAATCTGGTTGCAGCAGATGTTTGTCCATCCCTGAACCTGCAGACTTGGGTGCAGCACCTCAGTTCATCTTCAGTCTGAAACCAGCTGTTGTAGCTATATCCCCTCAAGCACACCTTCCCTGGTCATCTCTGCTGTGGTTGCTATAAAATTTAATCTTGATTTAAAAAAAAGAACAAAAAAACCTCAAGTCAGACTTGATGCCATTTGTTGGCAGCATGGTGCCTGTTTGTCTTTGATGATAAACTGCAGCACAGTCTAAAGCAAACCTTCTAACTTTATTGACTTTATGCATGTATATATTCTTCCTGTTCACCTTGGACACACAACAGCTCTCTGTTTGTTGTGATTGGATCTAGAACAGCCAACATATCCTAATCTAGATGATTTCTAAGGTGGTATCTGGGAGGAAAAGTTAAAATCAGCTTGGATGGCCTGTACTGTATGATGGCCTTGGTTGCACCACATTGATGGCCATGCAGGGTGGTTCACTACTTGGGCAAGAAGACCGAGGAGTGAGCCACACTTGGTCAAAGCTTGGTCATTCAAGCTCACTGTTTTCCCCTTGTTGGTTGATGATAGTATTTTTTTTTTTGACTTATAGTCATCATTGTCTCCAAATTAACTCACACACTGCTGACTGCTGTAGCTTACCTGGCTGAGCAGGTGACCCATGCACTGAAGGTTAGAGTTGTGACTCCAGGGCCTGGTTTGAGTCTGCCCAAGACCATTTCCTGTGTGTTATTCTCCTCACTTCTCCCTCCCTTCCTGTCTTCTTTGTCCTATACAGTGAAGACAAAAGGCCTCAAGTTCTGAAAACTCTTCCCCTTCATCACCTTCCATCTCTCTCATCTAACATCACCAGTATTCTCTGAGTAGAGAATCTTTTCACAATCTTGAATGATAAGGATCCAAGTGGGTAAAGTTATTTATTTGTTGTGTTCCTATTTGCAGCTGGGATAGATTAAGAAAAACTATCGGCTGCCCAAATTACATCCAGTTTAGAAGACAAACATTGAGTGAAGTGTTTGTTTCATCATCCTTCACAACTCATCAACCAGGTGTCACAAACTTCAGCAGAACAGTACAAAGCATGTCATACTGGATGGCTGCAACAACCAGAGTTTTACCTACCTTTGGTATTTCTTGACAGCATGAGCGTAATATTTACTGAACAGAGTCGTCTTCTGTAATCTTTTCAGATTCAGATTCAGAACACTGTATTTATTTTCAAGGGGCAATTAGGATACTGACCTTGCCAACCGTACATACAATACACAAACATCACATTGGGGAGACGGGTCAGGCCAGGTAGCTGGCCGGTCAGCCGCTAGAGCAGCGACCCGGAACCGAACAGCAGAAAATGCACAACATCAGGAAAGATGAGGAGAAAAAAGAACTCCTCCCAGACTGAGCTCCAACAGGGAGATCAGTTTGAGAACAGACAAAAAAAATGACCTTAGCGCAGAACACATGAAAACTCTTAATGCGCCATAGAAGCACATGACAAGCAACAGGGATGGGTAAAAGGTGAGAGACAGCCGGTGTAGACAGCGCACCCGGGCCTGCAGCATTTGCGCTGGTCCCCTCGACCCACCGTCTGCACCGGGAGGGGATAAGCATGCTTAGGATGGGAAGGAACAGTCTAAACACCGTCTGTTATCAGGGTGAGATTTGTTCAGCTCCAGCCTTGAGACCACAGCTGGCGCCGGTATGTTAGCCGCATGAATTGATGGTGGCTTTCTTTGGTGTGAACAACTGCATGTCAATTTCACAGCTGATCTAACAGTCCGTCACTCGTCTCTCAATCTCCCGTTGGAGAGCCACGAGCTTCTCCGAGAGGTTATTGGTTTTGCGCTCAAAGAGCAAAGTCTGAGAACTCATGACCACCATGAGCTTCTTCAAGATCTTATCCGTGCTGCGTTCAATGAGCCCATTTTGAGAAGTCACGACCCGTCCCATTGTTTCAGTCACAGCGGGCAGCCTTGTGGGGGTTTGAACAGCTGATTCCGCTTTCTTTAATCTTCAATAAGCCAGGGCCAAGCCAGCTCAGATCAGCAAGAACCCTTTGCTGCTGTGAATGTCCATGCTGCTATATTTCAGGATCAGGCTCTAAATGTACAAATGGATCTGAGAAGATTTCCAATCATGTTTCTACTAGATTTACAGTTTGTTTTCATGTCTTCTGACTCAGAAGGTGGATCAGGTGGAGCTTACAAGGAGTAAGTGCTGCTATAGAAGAAGAGTTGTGTTTTAATGAAGCTATTTAGTTAACCAATAATTGTATTGCATGCTGGCATTAAAAATGTTTCATTTTACTGATTTAATTGTTTGTTTGTTTTCTTCCAGACTGAGTGGCTGTAACCTCTCAGAGAGAAGCTGTGATGCTCTGTCCTCAGTTCTCAACTCCCAGTCCTCTAGTCTGAAAGAGCTGGACCTGAGTAACAATGACCTGCGGGATTCAGGAGTAAAGCTTCTGTCTGCTGCACTGCAGAGTCCACATTGTACACTGGAAACTCTCAGGTCAGGATCCAAACATATCATTAAATGATATTATTGTATAAACAACCAAGCTTTATAGAATTGGCAGGTGAACTTTTCTTTGTCTTTGGATTGCTTAGGAGATTCTTAATTACTGTCTGAACATTTTTTTACAGTCACATATTTTGTTTTAATGGTCAAACAGAATTATAGTTCAGTTCAATGAGCAGGTAGCTGTGAGATTCATAATAATGAGGTATATTTGTATTAAAGATGACTAAACGTGAACAGTAGCTGTGAGTTACTTTGTTTACTCATGTGTGCTGATGTTGTGAGTAATTTAAAGCTGAAGTAAACTTGTAATGAGTTTAATAGAGTTTCTAAAGTAAGTGTACTTGGAGACATTTATGTGTTTTCTAAAGTCCAGGAGCAGGAGGCTGTGTGTAGCATAGAGGAACCCAGACCTCAGCTTTGTCTCCTGGTTTCTGTTGCTGCTGTTACAGTTTCCCCTCATCGTTCCTTCAACAGTCTCCTCACTGTAACAAATCAAAGTGTTACTGTATAGATTCACGTCTGAATGTTGCCATGTGCTATTAAAACTAAAAGCGATGTTTCATACACCCACGTGGTTCAGTCACACAGTAACTGATGGTAAATAATGTTTGTGTTGAGCACATCGTACAGGTCAGCTGCTCCACACAGATCTCAGGTTTACATGCTGGAACAGTTTGTGATCATGAAGGATAAACCTCACTTCCTCTTTGTTTCATACAGATGTGACATGAACAATAACACATTCATGAAATCCTTTTAGGAACACAAACACTATTGTAGCTGGAGAATATATTTGAATGTAGGATAATGTAGGGGATCAGAAACAACAGTAAGAACTAACCACCACCTCACCATTTGGGTTGGTAGCTGCATGTTGACGGACAAAGTGTGGACTTTATACAAGTTTTTAAGTTGTGTTGATCGGCCACGTAAAACCAGAGTTATGATAAAATATCTGCAATGTTTGGTTTTCTTCCTGAATAGTATTGTTGTTTATAACAACGATAGTATTCAGTATTTATTGCAACAAACTTTGTTGTTTGCAAAACTCAGTTACTTTTTTGAAGAAGTAACTATATAATTAATTGCCCAACATTGGTCATTATATCCTGTATTTTGCAGACAGAGTTACAGACTCTCTCCCAGACCACAGACTCATAATACAAGTCAGAGCTTTATAAAAATAGAAAAAATAAAGTTGTGTTTTAAAAATTGGAGTTCAAGTTATTTTTACTTCCAATAGTGTTAACATGCTACAGGTCATGAACAAGGTTGTTTTTAATTTTCATTGTAAGTGGGCTAAAGCAGTTAATTAAAAGTAGTCTAACATAAATGTAAATGCCGTAATTTGATTACTTTAATAAACCATGTAACTTGGATGGATAAGATGCTGGCGTGACCACAGTGCACACGTCTGCTGTTGCTCACAGAGGTCCAAGGGACGCTCAGGGAGTTTGTGTTCGCTGAGACTCATGAAACTTTAGAGGGAACATTGGCGGTGACTGGCAGGGAAAAGGGGAATGATAAGACTTACTGTAAATATAATTATGTATGTATGTATGTATTGAAAAAGGAACAACTAAAATGTTCCAGCTGAAAAAATGAAATCAGTTTCAGTTTATGAGCTCTGTTTGTTTTCTTTACAATTCCAACCTTTTATTTTGAAATGAGCTGCTCATTCCTGTTTAGAGTTGATGAGCTGGTGTGGGTGAGAGGACTCAGGCAGCCTGACAGAGTTGATGTCCAGGTCTTCCCTGCTTGTCCTCATATACATAAACATGAGTATCCTTGCAGGTCAGATCTCATCAGTCACACCTGTTCGTGCAGCTCTCCTCTAGATTGTAGTGTTTGTTAAACTAGGATGATTTTAGGAGCCTGGACCGCAGATCTAAGGGAAGATATGACTTGGAAAGACTAAACCAACCTATTAGAGGTGTTCGCACTAACATAGATTAATACTCAGATTTACACCTTTAGTGTCTCACAAAGGGTTGAAAAGTGAATGTGCACAGAGAGGTTGGTGGTGAGACGGGCACTTCCAGCACTGTAGATGTGATCCAGATCAGTGTTCATGGAAATAATCCGGAGAGCAGGATTCCTTGATGAATGTCACATTTTCTTAAAGTTATAATCCACAGGGAAAACTGTGAAACTGTCGATCTGATATCTACTCAACCAATCAGGTGTTTACATGCCCTTCACTGATCTCCAGCCCCACCTTATTATCAGTTTCTCTCTCTTTTACATCTGAATTATCTTCACTTCACATTTCAGTCAGTTCAGATTTCATTAGCACGTTCACTTTAGCATAATCCATTTTAATCCAAACACCTTTCTCTTTAAACTCTGTTTGTCAGTCACAGTATATCCAGTACAATCCTCTTTTTCACTGCGTCACACACATTCAGAGATCAGAGTGTCCTGTGTGTGCTCTCATTCACTCACACTCACTCTCATATGGCTGAAGTCTGTTTGTACACAGGCTAATCTGGGACTCTCCACCATTTGACACTAGAAATAAAGAAGCTTCTTGGATGAGAGGTGAAAGGTGAAACGTCTTCAAAAAACTTAAAGAAGTCCAGATGCCTTTTTTTCTAAGATCTTTAGATAACTGCGAACCTTCACAGACACCTCATCAGTGGGACTCTCAGAGCTACCAGCCCTTTGCTACAATCACAAAGCTCTTCATTGAAATCAATGATATCAAAGCTGGAATTATATGAGTCCAAGTCTTCTGCTGATTCAGCATCACATTCATCTTTGCTCCTTGTTCTGCATCCCCAACATGGACTTCATTCCTTTCCAAGCCAGCCTTGAGTGTCCTTTATTCAGCTCATCCTCTGCTTTACTTTTACACCTGATTTTAGCTGCTTTTCTTCTCTCCCTCATAACAAGACAGCTTCTTCTGCCTGAGAACATGTTGGAGTGATTTACTAATCCAGGGCTGCTTATTGGGGAAAATACTTCCTGTTTCCAAAGTAATCCCCATTTTTCCCAGAATGAAATGTAAGTAGAAATAAATGATCTAAGTGAGAACATGAGCCTTTAAAAAGGCTCTTCTGAGGCTGCTGCCAGTGGTCAAAGCCTCCAACAAAGCTCTGTGAGTACATATGTGATCATAGCTTTAGTTTTTAAATGTTTATTCTAGTTAACACAGATCAGGTGGAACAACTCAAATAAAATATCAAAAATATTAAGTGGTCATCGGTACTCAGTTTGTTCAATACTGAATACAATGGAGCACAAATTGTCCACGTTTCTGAAATATTTCTGGGTGTAACTGTCACCAAAGTGCAATTTAGACCTGGCCTGTGGTTGTTATCTAAGTGATAATCATCAATTCTACTAAAACAAATACAAAATAAAGAAGTTTGACACATTCTGTTGATATCAAAAGCACACTGAACAATTCAGTGTTGTTTTACTGCTGTTCTCTCTTCACTTCTTCTCCTCTGATTCTCTCCACATGTTGCTCTGCATCAGTGCTCAGTTTCCTGACAAAACAAGATGAAATATTGCTAAATATAATAGTATCTCATTACGCTTCAACATAAGTGTTTTATTTTTGTAATTGTTTATCTGTTATTTTTCAGACTGAGTCACTGTGACCTGTCAGAGAGAAGCTGTGAAGCTCTGGCCTCAGGTCTCAGCTCTCAGACCTCTAATCTGAGACAGCTGGACCTGAGTAACATCAACCTGAAGGATTCAGGCGTGAAGCTTCTGTCTGAAGGACTGAAGAGTCCACACTGTACACTGGAAACTCTCAGGTGAGATCAAGCATTTTTCTTTCATCAACTGACAGAATTAGCAGATTAATAATAAGGCAGTCCTCTAATAAGAGGAGAAGTGGAGGTGTTTTGAAGGGCAACATACTCTTATGTTAACAAGACAGGAAGTAGTTCCTGGGAACTGCTTCCTTTGTTATTGTCTAAGCAGAAACATGATGGTAAAACAGTGATGAGTTTGCAGAGGTGGATCCACAGCACACAACACAACAATGCTGTTGCGTGCTGAAAGCAGACTTCTCACAGATTCTGAGGCTGCAGGTTTCATCACTGTCCAACCAAAATTCACTGAACCAGCAGTAAATGAACGTCCAAAACGACGCTTCATGTTTAAAAAAACAGATGATCAGGGTGATTTGTGTTTACATCTTTTTTGTGTGATCTGTTCACCTGCTGTTTCAGCTGTTTGGTGGTTGTTGAGATGGTTTTGTGAACTTTTAGCTGAGATCCTGACGTTTCTGTAGATACCACACATGTCTAATTACTTTGTACAGCATGAACGGCCATAACGAGGTTTTTAACAGTAAGAAAAGTTGTAAAACTTCAGAAAATATAGTTAAAAGTCCAAAACCTTCTACGTCTGGTGGCTTGTGGTAAGGAGCAGATCAAACGAGTAAAGAATTACGTTATAATTATAAATGGCTTCAACAGCACATTCAGGTCTGTGAGACTCATTCAGACACTGAGCCGTGGCTCTGTGCTACATGCACATATTTCTGCATCTCTGCCATTCAGACACATTTTATATATAGTTTATTTTATGTAGTATTCAATACTGAACTGTACATTTAGTCTTTTTAAAGGCAGCAAGTTTTATTCAGTGTTTTCATAAAAGCCTTATTTTTATCCATTTACTGCTATTAGGAAGAACACGTGAGGCTTAAGACCTGGACCAGTTTGAAACCTTTTGTCCTCCACAGTGGAAAATGGGTGGAAATAAAAATGGGTCTCACTTTAGCCAGCTCCTAATTTTATCAGTTCTGCTCTCAGCGTCTCCTGTATATCTCCTGTATAAATGTTGCACTCAGCTTTGTGGTCTCCAATATCACTGAAATGCAGCCAGATGCTGCTCATTTTGCCTTTTCACTCTTTCCTGACACGCTTGCATTTCAGTACAGCTCCTATTTCTCTGTGTACTGGTCTCTACCACTACCCTTGCTGTCTATGGGACATGTCCTCTTTCACATAATGGTATGATCCCAGTCTGTCTCTTAAAGTGTTTGGCCACATGGTTTGCTCATCAGTAGTGCATTGTGTACTTATTTTAATAGTACTGCAGTATGAGAAGTGCAACATTCAGTGTGCAGAAACAGATCAGGTGCTTTCTAACAGCAGTGTTCCCTTTAACACAGCAGCAGTTCAAATATTTCTGTCAGTCTGAGCTGAAACATGAATCTAATCAAATATCAAATCAAAGTTCTTTGCCTCTGCCAGGACGTTAACATTTGATCTAGTTTTTTACAAAGTTCCCTCAGCGTCCAGAGCCACCAACATACCTTTGATCAACAGCAAGTGAACATTTATAAATGTGTGTTTCCAGAACAGGAAGCAGCAGAACTATTGTTCTGTTATCAGGCAGCAGCACAAACGCTCATCAGCTCATTTACTGTGCAGGACTTTGAGTGTGTGAAGTGTGTGTTTGTGCTGGATTTCCTTTGGAGAATCTCAGTCAGAAACCAGACAAAGAAAAACTCTTTCAACAGTCCAGGTTGAGTTGACAACATGAACTGCATTTATCTTCCTCTGACTGACATGTTCTTCCTCCTCTGCACCGAGCCAGCTGCTAGGACTCACAAGCTCATTGACATTTTCTGATGTTAAAGAAACTCTCTTCTTCTGCACAATATGAGCAGCAACAGAGAAGAAGCTTTCACAGGTACAGATGTTGCAGCTGTGGCCAAGTACATGTGCTGCATGTTGGAGCAGCACTCTAATGGACAGGCCTCTGTACTGATGGTGGGCTCTGCTCTGTATCCACCACACTGTTCTCAGCTGAGTCTTCCTCCTGTTCACACTCTGATGAAGCACCAACAGGGCCAACTTCTTCTCTGGTGGCTCGGATGTTGTTGCTTCCACAGGTTTCCCTCCAACAACCCTCTGTTCCTGCAGTGAGTTCAGTAAGATCTGGGTAAACACTTGAGCTCCTTGAATCTGGCTCCAGCAGCAGTTTTCACATATACAATGTTGGCATTTTGCTTGCGTGTCTCCAGGTCTGTTCTGAATGTAGACTTGAATTTGACCACGTAGGCGGGGTCATCATCTGAGCTCTGCATCACCTGAGAGAGATGACAAAACACAGAATCACAGAGCATGAAACCAACGTTTCTCCTCCCAGAAGTTCAGTCACAGACCTGCAACAGAAACAAGAAGATTCAAATGACGCAGAGCTTTCATTTACTTATATCCACAAACATGTCCTCTACATATTCATGCTGTATTTACACACACATACAGAGGCTGTTTGTCTCTCACACACAGACAGGACACTGAGAAATACATCATGTTAAATATACCTGCAGGCTTCCAGCTGTGCACTTTGTCCCTGTCAGCTGTGATTGCCATGGCAACCTTGGTGTTGTGCGCGATGCAGGGGCGTGTTCAAAGGCAGACGTCTGGCAGCAGCATCATATTTGATGCACTATCTGTACTGAGTGTGCTGACTGTATTTCAAATGTCCCACTGCTGTGCAACATGAATCGCATGTTCTGCACGTTTCTGTAACTCCCAGGTAACCATGGTTACACAGCCACGCCCAGTAGTCTCCAGAGAGACCAACAGCTGGTTCATGTTGTAACGCCGTGGCTTTCGTAGTCTCTCCTTTTTCTACAGCTCATGTGTTCTTCTTGTGATGCTGCGTCTTGAGGCTCATACATGCCGTCATTTGTTGATCCTAAGAACGTTCCTCAGACCGACTTCTTCAACAACAGATAACTTTAGTTGTATCAACACTGCCTCCTGGAGCAGTTTAAAATGAACATGTCAAAGATCTGTACCTGTCTCCATGTTTCTGTCCCCGCCCCTTTCTTTCTGTCCTGGGTCATGTGAGCGCTGCAGTAGTATTAGGCCCACCCTCAATGCTCCCATTGGCTGAGATGCATAATGACGCCCATTTCAAGCCAGCACTGATCAACATCCCTCCTGTGACCCATGGCTGTTATATTCAGAGCCAGTGAGCACTTTCACAATAATCATGATTTTAAAAACTGTGATTAAAATAATTGCTGACGTTAATCAGTTAATGAGTTAACGAGATTATAACAGGTTAAGTTGCCCTAATAATTAGACTTTGGTGACAAACTGATGTGATCTCCATGTTTCCTTTGTTGGACTGTGGGCGAGTGTCAGAACTGAATGTACTGAGTAACATGTGGAGTTTAAATATGTGTCAGTTCCAGTTTTAGAGCTCTAAAGTGCAGCTATCATGTTAGGAATATGTTAGGAATAGACAGGAACACTGAGCACACTGAGGTCAAATCTTTATTTTACCACTCGCTGCATTCTTGATGTTCATGAATTCAGCAGCTTCATGATTGTCTGCAGCATTAATCTCATATTTACATTAAAGTGTTGAATTTGACTGTTTGATGTTCTTTATGATCTCTGGCACCAGTTCATCTGTAGGCTGAGCCCAGTCCATCCAGTTAGTGAAATGATGTTTAAAGGTCTCCTTGTTCTGTGAGCGTGCACAGATCCTGAAGCAGAAAGCCTGGGTTACAGAGAAATGATCATCACTGTGATGATGCTCATCATCTCTGACTGGGATTTGAGGTTTTGTCAAAGCAGCAAAGAAAGCCTGGCTATGTTGGACTGGGTGTGGAAGCAGCTCCCAGTTTGAGTTCAGGAGACAGACACCCTCTCTACTTTGAAGATCAGCTTCAAACTTTCCTTTTTGATAAAGCTTATAGTTCGAGCTGGATCAGGTGACCCTGAACCATCCCTTAGTTATGCTGCTATAGGCTCAGGCTGTTGGTGGACTTCCCATGATGCTCTGCTCTCTTCTCCCCTCTTTTCACTCCTGATGCTTTTATATGTCACTACTGCATGTCCTTAACTTTTGTCTCTCTGTTTTGTTCTTGTCTCTCTGAGCTCATCTCTTCTCTTTCTCCTCACCCTGCAACCAGTCATGGTAGATGCTCCTCCTGGAGCCTGTTTTCACTGGGAGGATCTTTGTGTCAAAGGGAGATCTTCTTCCCACCATCACCAAGTGCTGCTCACAGTGGAGGCGGTTACCTTACACTGTTAAACAGCTTCAGATGACTGTTGTTGTCTGTTGGGTATTGTCAGTTATAAATAAAGTTACAATGGATGGATAGATGTTATTGTGACAAAGAGAAAACAACTGTTGACAGATAGATTGTTGTTTTGTGTGTCTGCAGTCTGTCAGGCTGTCTGATCACAGAGGAAGGCTGTACTTCTCTGGCCTCAGCTCTGAGCTCCAACCCCTCCCATCTGAGAGAGCTGGACCTGAGCTACAATCATCCAGGTGTTTCAGGAATTAAGCTGCTTTCGGCTGGACTGAAGGATCCAGGCTGGAGGCTGGACACTCTCAGGTATGGAGAGAAAATCTGATAGAGGAGGAAGAGCTGGAAACATTTCCTGTGTCTTTCCTTCACTTCCTGTTTGTTTCCTGCAGATGACACATGAACAATCACACATGCAGGAATATTTTCAGGGACAGACACACTAGTCTAGCTGGATAGTTCATGGATATTTATGTAGGGGTCTCCAAGGAGTCTGTTTGCAGGAACATTTAGGTCACAGGTGTACCTGATATAGATACCAGTGTACCTAATAAAGTGTCAGCTAACATTTGGAAATGGAAGCTAAAATAATGACAAGCTCTACATTCACAGCTGAATTCACAATAAATTTGTTCTCAAGTGCACATTTTTCTGTTATTGTTCCCAAACAACAGAATGAGAATGAAATATTGATTCTAACAGGGCCCATAAACAGCATTAGCTTAGCAGCATTAGCTTATCAGAGTTTCCATCATGGTCACACAAATCCTTAGCAGAGAAAAGTGGCCTACTTAGCAATAGCTGCTCAAGTTGTATAAAGAAAGGGAAAACAGTATTAGCATTAGCTGCTAATGGCAGCTTACTTAGCATAAACTCTTCACATCTTTATAATGCAAGGGAAAGGAGTCACTCATGGAAGCCTATTTAGCATTAACGTCTCACATCATTATAACACAAGAGAAAAGGGTATTACCATAAGCTACTAATGCTTATTTACCTCAAATTAGCTTTAGCTGCTAATGGTAGCCTACTTAGCATTAACTCCTCACTAATATAATGCTAATTCACATCAAATTAGCATTAGCTGCTCATATTGTTATAAGGAAAGAGAAAACGGTATTAGCATTAGCTACTAATAATTATTCAGCCCTAATTAGAATAAGCCTCTAAAAGCAGCCTACTTAGCATTAACTCCTCACTAATATAATGCTAATTCACATCAAATTAGAATTAGCTGCTCATATTGTTATAAGGAAAGAGAAAACGGTATTAGCATTAGCTACTAATAATTATTCAGCCCTAATTAGAATAAGCCTCTAAAAGCAGCCTACTTAGCATTAACTCCTCACATCGTTGTTACCCAACGGAAAAGAGTATTAGTATTAGCTACTATCATTTTTAATAAGTAAGAGAAAACAGTCTTAGCATTATTGAATAATGCTAATTCACACTGAATTAGAATTAGCTATTTACAAGAGCGTACTTAGAATTAGCCGCTCACATTGTTAAAAAGTAAGGGAAAACAGTATTAGTATTAGCACATAATGCTAATTCACGTCAAAGTAGCATTAGTTAATAATGGCAGCCTACTTAGCAGTAACTGCTCACTAATATAATGCTAATTCACATCAAATTAGCATTAGCTGCTCATATTGTTATAAGGAAAGAGAAAACGGTATTAGCATTAGCTACTAATAATTATTCAGCCCTAATTAGAATAAGCCTCTAAAAGCAGCCTACTTAGCATTAACTCCTCACATCGTTGTTACCCAACGGAAAAGAGTATTAGTATTAGCTACTATCATTTTTAATAAGTAAGAGAAAACAGTCTTAGCATTATTGAATAATGCTAATTCACACTGAATTAGAATTAGCTATTTACAAGAGCGTACTTAGAATTAGCCGCTCACATTGTTAAAAAGTAAGGGAAAACAGTATTAGTATTAGCACATAATGCTAATTCACGTCAAAGTAGCATTAGTTAATAATGGCAGCCTACTTAGCAGTAACTGCTCACTAATATAATGCTAATTCACATCAAATTAGCATTAGCTGCTCACATTGTTAAAAGGGAAGGGAAAAATATATGAGCATTAGCTGCTAATAATTATTCACCTAATTAGAGTTAGCCCCTAATGGCAGCCTAGTTAGCATTAACTCCTGACATCGTTATAATGCAGGGGAAAAGGGTTACCATTATCGGATAATGCTAATTTACATCAAATTAACAATAGTTAATAATGGTAGACTTCGTATCATTAGCTGCTGTCATTCTTACAAAGCAAAGGAAAACAATATGAGCATTAGCTGCTAATGCTTTTTCATCTAAAATTAGCATTAGCCACTAATGGCAGCCTACTTAGCATTAACTCCTCACTAATATAATGCTAATTCACGTCAAATTAGCATTAGCTGCTAGCATCAGCCTACCTAGCACTAGCTGTTCACATTGTTAAAAGGGAAGAAAAAACGATATTAGCATTAGCTACTAATAATTATTCACCCCTAATTAGAATTAGCCGCTAATGGCAGTATACTTAGCATTAACTCCTCACATTGTTATAATGTAAGGGAAAAGAATTAGCATTATCTAATAATGTTGACCTTGGCCCACTGGAAAAGTTCAGAACTAAAGATTTAGGAGTGTTTCTCGATAGCTCTTTCTCATTTGAGAAACAAATGAATTCTGTTATTAAAACCAGCTGTAAGGTTTATATTGTTGATTGTCATTTATACTTAGAAATATTTACTCATATATGCTTAGAGGTGTATAATCGATTGCATAATGATAGAGGTTTGATCCTTAGTAGTCTGTAAAGACTCTGTGTGCCTTCCAGAGTGCTCTGGCATGCACACACCACTTGGGGCCATGAGAGAGGTCGTACCCTCTCTTACTGATTTATGGTGTAGGACAGGGGTCTCAAACTCAGTTTAGCTGGGGGCCGCTGCAGGCAGAGTCTGGGTGAGGCTGGGCCGCATTAGGTTTTCCACAAGAAAGGCATGGTTAAAAAATTCCAATCTTCTCAAATCTCTTTATTTTTATTTTTTAACACAAAATATTAAAAATAAATAAACAAATTAAGAATTAATAAGAAAATAAATCAATCTGTAATACATAAATAAAATAATAATAAGATATTTTTAGTCAGTGAACTTGTGTGTTTCTTTCAGTCTTCTATATCTGCTGTGTTTAGATTGAAATGTCTGTATTAACAGTTCTATAACCTTCTTCTGAACATGAATGGAACACTGTAGAAAATGAACTGTTCTTCTGAACATGGCTTCTCTTGCCTACTCCTTGCTGCTAGAGACCTGGCAGCGTTTCCTCTCGCATAGCCGAGCCAGATTTGGCCTGAGGGAGGAAGCAGTTGCGACCCTCAGTATGTCTTGAAGATGATCATCCGTAAGTCTGGACCTGTACTTGGACTTATTGAAGTTCAAAGTGGAGAAGAGCTTTTGGCACAAGTATGTGCTACCAAAAAGGCACATGGTCCGCTTGAACATTTGGGAAAGCCGAGGGAAACTAGGGCTCAAGTCTCTCAAAAATTGTCCAAGCTTGTCTGCTTTTCCACTCACCTCCCTGAACTTTGCTTTGAGTTCAGAGTTGCACTGCAGCTCAATGAGCTCCATTTGAAGCACAGAAGGGGCATCTTGCACATCAAAGGAGAAGGGGTCCGCAAAAATGTGAAAGGTGGCTCTGTGTGTCTTGAAGTCAGCAAATCTGTGATCAAATTCCTCCTGTAGCATCAAAATGACATCAACATACTCGTCAGCACTGAATGGTGTGCCTGCATCCACGAGTGCCTTGCATGCTGGGAAATGGCAAAGGTTTGTCTGAGAGAGCTGAGCTTTCCAGAGCGCCAGTTTTGTGGAGAATGCTCTCACGTTGTCATAGGCAGCACTGACAAGTTGCCCCTGGCCTTGTAACGTCTTGTTCAGTACATTAAGCTCATGTGTCATATCAACAAGAAAAGCTGAGTCCATGAGCCATTTGGGATCAGTTAGCACAGGAACACTAACTCCATCCTTCTCCATGAAGGCTTCACTTCTGCTCTCAACTCAAAAAGTCTCTTTAATACATTTCCCCTGCTGAGCCAACGTACCTCAGTGAAGTCGAGCACATCCCCATATTCTGACTCCATTTCCTCTAAAAAAGCACAGAACCTTCGGTGCTTTAAGCCCCTGGATCTGATTTGGTTGATGCATTTCACAACAATAGACATCACATTGTCAAACTTCAGGCATTTGCTGCAAAGGACCTGCTGATGGATGATGCAGTGCAGAGCAATGGCCTCCTCCACGCCTTCCTCTTCCAGTTTGTTTTGTGCCACCAGTCCATGTTTCCTCCCTGTCATTGATGGCGCTCCATCTGTTGTTATTCCAACAAACCTCTTCCATGGCAAACCAACATTCTCAATGGCATCACACAGCTTGTAAATATCTGCTGAGCGGTGGTCTGGCCATGCATTGGAATTACTGTGAGCAGCTCCTCCATCACTTCAAAACTGTCATCAACACCACGGACATACATTGGGAGCTGGGCAGTGTCGGTGATGTCTGTGGTCTCATCAAGAGCGACTGAGTATACACTGAAACATTTGGCTTTCTCACACAGTTGGTCATAAATGTCACTTGACAGGTCAGAAATGCGATCTGCTGCGGTGTTGGCAGAAAGGCTGATGTTGCTAAACTGACCTTTCTTTCCCGGACAGACTATATTTGCAGCCTGCAATATGCACTTTTAGACAAATGCACCTTCTGTGAATGGCTTCCCTGCTTTAGCAATCATCTCACTAACCACGTGGCTCCGACTGCTGCATTATTCTCTTTGGTTGCTTTCTTGGAGAAATCTTGCTGCCTCAGTAGATCTGTTTTAAGACTGGCAACCCGGTTCGCTCTCTCGTCTCCCTGGTATTTTGCATCCAGCTCAGCATGTCTAGTTGTGTAATGATGTTTCAAATTGTATTCCTTGTGCAGCGCAACTTTCTCTGTGCAAATAAGACAGGTCGGGGTGCCCCTGTGCTCAACAAAGAAATATTGCATTTCCCACTTTTCCT